>NC_056740.1:216971423-217098923 GCF_019279795.1 Protopterus annectens
TGGTCTCGGTTCCTGAGCCTCGAGTCTTGGAACCGTGATGGAGCTCCTCCTTCGCCATATTGAGGTCGGCTCCGTCTTCGGTTCCTTCGACCCGCTCCTCCTCTAAACTTTCGGATGTCGATGTGGATCGTGTGGTGCAGAAGCTGCTGGAGCATTCGGCCCTCTCTAAACTTATTTCGGTTTCCACCCAGCTGGTGTCGAAACTTGAAGGCCTTCCTGTATCTCCATCCATTCCTCCTCCGAGACCGATTCAGTCTTTGGAGCCGGAAGAGGCTGATCTGCTGATTGTGGAGCCCTCGGGTCCAGAACCGTTCTTTTCTCGGTCTGTTCCCCTCGACTCCGTCGGACCCGGTACCGGAGTCTCGGAGCCGACGGTCTGTTCTTGGTTCTGGGGCTGAGAGTCGAACCGACGTGTCGGTTCCGACTCTCCCCCTCGGGGCCTCGGCACAGATCAATTCGGCTCCGTCCTCGGGGTCGATGCCTTCGGTGCCCGTGTCGGGGATTCTTCCCATTTCTTCGGAGCCGGGAGATTCTTCGATGCGGGACCCGGGAGCGTTCAACCTGATGAGGAAGGTGTTGTCTACCCAGACAACCACATCAGTGGAAGCAGTTTCTCCTCCCCATAAAGGGCCTTTGTCTTCATCTGCACCCACGGCCACATCCAAGCGTCGGGCACCAGTGTCTCAGCCACCCCTGGAGGGTGCCCCTCTTCCTCGAGGCTTCTTCGGATGCTCCCACGAGGAAGTCCCTAGGAAGAGACTGTGTAAGAGGAGACACTTGGATTCTCCACAAGAATCCATAACATCTGATACTGACTTAGATGAGTCAGAAGGGTCCCCTAAGTCACCTTCAGAAGATGTCTCTTTTTCAGACATTTTGGAGATCCTGAAGCAGAGAGGTGACTGGCAGTCCCTTCCCCCTTCTGAGGATGAGTCAGTTCTGCTGAAGGCATTTGGTGCTCGCCTTCCTCCTCCTGGGTCACTCCGCCTTGACGAACTAATGGAACTTATTGCTCAAGGGCGGGAGGCTCCTGACACAGTGGAACCTGTTCCTAGGAAACCGAACAAGTACATCACAGCACCTCAGGATAAGTCCTACCTTACTAAAGGAGTTCCAGTAGACGCTATGGTGGTGGCTGCAGCCACGAAAAAGGAGATGTCGGAGTCTTCTTCGCCTGTCCATCCTCCCAATAAAGCTTCTAAGACGATGGATAGATATGGGAAGCGCATTTTAGTTCAGCGGCTTTTTCCATGCGGTCCCTGAACTATTTGACCCATTTTACACGCCTGCAGAGGGATCTAGTCAAAGAGTTGGGAGATACCCTCCAGGGTTCTACAGATGCAGCTGTCTCAGAGAAAGTGACAGCGCAACTTAATACCCTAACATCGATTGTTAACTCGTCCATGAGGCTGATTTCACGCAGCCGAAGGTTCGAGTAGGGCAGCAGCTTCAGCGATTGCTCTTCGTAGACAATCCTGGATGCGCTTATGCTCCTTTGGAAGCCTTCAAGTCTTCCTTTACAACGCCCCATTTGACGGTGCCACTCTTTTGGCCCCAAGGTAAAGGAGACCCTTACCCGGTGTGAACAAGAGGGAAAGACTTTGTCTGCTGTCGGAGTCCGTTTTCCACCCCAACCAGACCGTACCCCAAAGGGCAATGCGTGGGAAAATGTGGTTTCGAAACAAAATCAAGGGTCTTTCCCGGGCACACAGGGTGATGCCCCTCTAGAGGCAGAGGAGGGGGCAGAGGTGGAAGACGCCGCCCTGGCGGCAGAGGGGGTCCGCAACATCAAGGTGACAGGGATACACTCCCTGGTAAACCTTTCCAGCACTCCTGAGAGGAGGCCCGACTGTCCTGCTCTGGAGGCAGTCGGGGTCGCTTAGCTTTACCCTCAGGCCTGGCAAGATATAACTACAGACAATTGGGTAAAAAGCGTAGTTACCAGAGGTTACACCATACCCTTTCTATCTTATCCCATTCCAAAGAAAAGACTCCCAGATGTACCGCCCATCTGCGAGCCAGCAGCTTTAGAAATTTCAAAGTTGTTAGACAAAAGAGTCATCCAGCCAGTCCCAGCGGACCAGCAAGGATTCGGGACTTACTCAAGGTTCTTTTTAGTTCCAAAGAAAACAGGGGACTGGAGGCCCATTCTAGACCTGAGTTACCTCAATACTTTCGTCAAGAAAGAAAAGTTTCGAATGGTCACGCTTCAGTCGATCCTTCCATTTCTACAGAAGGACGAGTGGATGTGCTCAATAGATCTAGAGGATGCATACTACCACATCAAAATGGCCAGGGCATCCAGAGATCATTTGCGCTTCCGGCTGGGAGCCAGTCACTTTCAATTTCGAGCCCTGCCCTTTGGTCTGACCTCAGCCCCCAGGGTCTTCACCAAATGCATGGCAGTGGTAGCGCCTCACTTGAGACGTCAGGGATTCCAGGTGTTTCCGTATCTGGACGACTGGCTCCTTTCAGCCACCACCCGGCCAACTACTGCAGGCCAGAGACTATGTTCTTCAACTGTGTGTTCACCTAGGGATCTCCGTAAATTTCGAAAATCCTTACTTCAGCCATCACAAAATATCTTGTTCATAGGAGCAGAGTTAAACACACGGCAATTAATTCTGAGGCTTCCCCAGAAAGGATAGTATCGCTGCAGACTCACATACGCCTTCTGCTCTTGTCAAGGAAATCTCCTGCAAAACTAGTTCTGAAGGTGTTGGGCCTCATGTCAGCCTCCTTATTGCAATTCCCCTGGGAAGGCTGCACATGAGAGTTCTACAATGGCTACTGTTTGCTCAATGGTCATTTCAACAGCTACCTCTAACACACGAGATTCTCATAACAAAGACTTGCAAAACAGACCTAAACTGGTGGCTCCAAACGCAACCTTTCCCAGGAGGCCGTTTGTGCTACCCACGCCTACAGTTACGGTGACCACGGACGCTTCCCTGATAGGGTGGGGGGGCATCTTTCAGGGACAGACAGTCCAAGGCGAATGGACCAATTTGGAGTACAATCTGCACATCAATGTACTAGAGTTGAGGGCAGTGTTTCTAGCGTTGCAACACTTTGCTCCCCTTCTTCCTCTAGGGACTATTGCAGTTCAGACGGACAACATGTCGGTAGTCTGGTACATAAACAAACAAGGGGAACCAGGTCCTATCAACTATGCAGAGAGGCCATGAGAATTTGGCAGTGGGCAGAGTCCACGGGTCGCTTTCTAATAGCAACGCACATCCCGGGTCATCCAACGTCATAGCCGACAAGCTGAGCAGAGCAATTCTGCTACCACACGAGTGGTCTCTGAAACAGTCAGTGGCGAAAAGGATTTTTCGCACATGGGGCCAGCCTTCCTGCGACCTGTTTGCGTCTCCAATGAACGCCAAATGCAGGAGCTACTTTGCCCTATTACCCTCCAGGGAAGTCCCCAGGGACGACTGGTTTACGATTGGCCCCGGGACTCCTGTGCATTTCCTCCATTTCCTCTGATACCAAATTTCTCCAGAAAGCCAGGAACCTTCACAGGACGATAATTCTCATTGCTCCATTCTGGCCTCGACAAATTAGGAATTCCCTCCCTGAAAACTCACTGCATTCGGGGACCCTGGATTCTGGACCCAGAGCCGGATCTGTTGACTCACTCGTCAGGGGTTCCCCATCCCGCGCTCCTGTCACTCCATCTAGCAGCTTGGCTGCTCCAATTCCCAACTTAGCCAGGTCTGATCTCTTGTCACCAGCAGTCCAGAATATATTAGTGGCTTCGCATAAGGCTTCCACTACTAAAACATATACTAGCAAATGGAAACGGTTTGTATTCTGGGCGAATACACACCACGTTGATCCCTTTACAGCTCCTTTGAATAAGATTTTAGAGTTCTTGACAGACTTATTTCATCAGGGTGCTTCTCCTGCTACTCTAAGAGTTCAATTGGCTGCCATTTCGAATTTCCATGTGGAAGAGGGTGGAACTCCTATCATGGCTCACAGACTTTGTAAAGCCTTCTTAAAAGGAGTTTTTCATATTAGACCTCCGGTCAGATCTCCTACGTCACCTTGGAGTCTAAACTTGTTACTATCTAAATTAATGTTGCCCCCCTTTGAACCTGCCTCTTCTTGCCCATTAAAATTTTTGTCCTGGAAAACTCTCTTTCTGGTAGCCATTACTTCTGCTAGACGAGTGTCTGAACTTCAGGCTCTCTCCATCAAGCACCCTTATCTAATCTTTCACTCTGACAGAGTTTCTCTTCGTACCAATTCATCCTTCCTCCCTAAAGTGTGTTCTATTAACAACATTAATCAGTCCATTGAATTACCCACTTTCTTCAAAAACCACTCCAACAAAATGGAGTATATGTTGCACAAATTGGATGTTCACAGACAGCTAAGGTTTTATTTGGATAGAACAAAAGATCACAGGAAAACAGATCAACTCTTTGTGGCTTTTGCTGATAGCAGGAAAGGACTTGCAGTTACCAAAAGAACTCTTTCAAAGTGGTTAACTGATTGTATAATCTATGTATACGATTCTGCAAATCAACCCCTTCTAAACAAACCCAAGGGACATTCCACAAGATCAATATCTACGTCTTTGGCTCATGCAGCTCGCCTACCTCTGGATGCTATTTGTGCGGCTGCTACCTGGTCTAAGCCACATACATTTATTTCTCATTATAAAGTAGATAAGGTTTCTAGGGACAGAGCAACCTTTGGTTCCACTGTGCTCAAGAACGCCCTCCGTGAGTTCCTCAGGATTTAGGAGCTAGGGACGCTACCCATGTGTAAGAACAACGGCGAGATTGAACACTATCACATATAGAAGTTATGTACTTACCATAACGTTCCATGTGGAGTGTTCATCTCGCCTTTGTTCTTACAGTCCCACCCTCCCACCCTTAGGAGGAACGTTCTTTGATGCCTGGCCAGAAGCATTTTTACTACTGTCTTTATTCTCTGTACATAGTTGGTATACACATATACTTATATGTGTCTGTTATGTATGTATAGATGTATGGCATGAATGTACTGTTATGTAGATTGGTTTGTTTGCAAACTAGATCTGAGGTAAAGGCAGAGGGGGATTGTGGGTATTAGATTGTCTCGAGCTTCTTCTCGATGCAGAGCTTGCAAGAGGCCGGCACGGAGCCGAGGATCGGCTCCGAACCCATGTGTAAGAACAAAGGCGAGATGAACACTCCACATGGAACGTTATGGTAAGTACATAACTTCTATTTATTGTCGATCAGATGTACCAAGCGGTGCCAGCTGAATTAAATTTTATTGCTTGGTTCCAGTACAAGACATAACATATAATTAGAGGGACAATAAGAGAGATTGACATATAGTAATAATTAGGATACTTGACAACACATAAATTTACCACATACTGGACAATAAGACATTAGACAATATTATACTAGTGGGTATTGCACAGACTAAGAATTCCTATTGTGATTTGCTTAGAATATTGCACATCCACATTAGTAGTGTGATAAACTTTGTTCATACTGCACATATATGGAGTAATGACTCACTCTGACTATTGCACTAATGGTAATAGAAGAGATTGGCTAACTTTTCTAGTTATTAAGTAATTGTCAAATAGTATAAACAGTATACCACAGCTTGTGGCATATTGATCCTGTTATCTACTGTAATGCTTGATATTTGAGTTCAGTAGCGTTATGGATAATGGGAAGAAATTCCTCTTCAGTCTAGATGCTTTACAGTGTAAGCTGCAATATCGTTTACCCAAGGAGAAGTGAAAGAACATGACATGCGCAGGATTCCCACACACCTAGTCTCATGAAGCTCATCCATGGATGGGACTAGAACCAATGATTTTTTCTGCTGCCTTCACTACACTCTGGAGAGCCTTGCAGTCAGATGCTTTGCAGTTTCCATACCATATGATGATGTTATTAGTGAGGAAACCTCGATGGTCCCTCTGTAGAAGGCTTTGAGGATGTTTTGTGCCAGGTTTGCCTTCATCAGTTTCTCTATGAAGTGCAGACATTGTTGTGCCTTCTTCACTGTGTGGTTAATGTGAGTCATCCAGCATAAGTCTCGGAAATGTGCACCCCCAGGAACTTGGTACTTTTGATTATTTCCACTGCCACCCCCTTAATCACCAGAGATTGAAGTACCTCCTGTGTCCTCCTGAAGTCCACTATTAATTCTTTGGTCTTGCTTATATTTAAGGGCTGATTGTTGCTATCACACCAGCCTGTAAAATGCTCCACTTCTTCTCTGTAGGCTGTTTTCCTCTCCGTTCCTGACAAGACCGAGAAAGTACAGTTGTATACACTTACCATAAATGTGGATGTTCGAGTGTATTCACTGTTGCAGTCATCACACTTGGGTTATCTGCCTGCAGGTAGCCCTCAGTCGGCCCGAATACCAGAGACTTAGTATTTCTGCGTCGGATGCTGTCACTCCAGGACTGATGTCAGGTCGTCAGGGGTATAAGAACAGGCAGCCAATGCCATTACATCAGTTTTTCTTGCCCAAAATGTCAGGAACCCCCCCAAATAGGGAGCTAAGTTATGGTGGGGAAAACACCAACAGTAACAAGTAAATACCATTACCCCTGAAAGGGGTGAGTAATGGCCATAGAGAGGAGAGAGAGAAAAAAAAAAAACGGGCTGAAGGGAGGGAAACCAGAACTGCAAAAGTGAATACACTCGATCATCTGCATTTCTGGTAAGTGTGCACAACTGTGCTATGTTCTTTGTGTTTCACTGTTGCAGTCATCACACTTGGGTAGATTCCAAAAGCTGAAGAAGAGTGGGGGCAGTCAAGAAGAGTTAGGACTAGTATGCCTTGAAGGACTGCTGTTGCAAAACTTGCCCTGGATTTGGAAAAGATAGATAGGTGGTAATGTTTGGTGAAGGTGTGTACAGAACTCCAGGTAGCAGCCTCCGGGATGTCCCTGGTAGGGACTCCCCTGAGAAATGCTGTAGAGGTAGATGTTGCCCTTGTGGAATGTGTTCTTACCCCCTGAGGGGTTGGTTTGCCATGGTGCATGTAAGAATTCTTTAACAGTCTGCATAGACTTAGCTTTTTCTTTTTTTAAGAACCTGTTCTGCTTTGGTGCCAGACAAACTGTCCTTGTTCAAAGGAGCGTCTAGTAACTTTGACTTGACATGGTCTGGCAAGGTCTGCTCCTTGAGCCAAGCATGTCTTCTCAGTACAGAGCCAGTGACTGCTGCCTTGCAAGATGCTTCTAGGGCATCAATGCCACACTGCAAAGTATGCTTGTTGACTTGGCTTGCAGAGTGCATAAGCTCCTGCAATTCTTTATTTTCTGCACAGTCTGTAAAGGTTTCCACTTTTTGTTTAATAAGTTCCATAATATGTTGCTGGTACTTCAGCATGTGAAACTGACAATTCAGTGCCCTAATAGCAAGAGTTACAGAGGTATATACCTTCTTAACCCATCTATCCAAAGCTCTGGAATCCCTGTCCGAAGGGGTGGGATTCTTGGCTGTAGTTGCCTTGATACCTTTAGGCCCCTGGGAAATGATCTCTGGGTCAGCAGTATTATTCTTGAAAAGAAATTTGTGTGTGTCAGGTACTCTATAGTACCTGTCTGGTTTCCTAGGGGCAGAAGTTAAAGTGTCAGGAGTAAGACTAGATTCCATAAAAACATCAACAAGAATATCCAGGACAGGGGGAATTGCTAAAAGTCTGTGCTGAGGCAACTCTAGAAATTCTCTGGAGTCTCTTTTTGGACTGAGGATAGTCTTGGCAGTCCCAGTGTTAATGCTCTCTTAAGGTATGCAAGATTTCACCAAAAGAAAAATCCTTAGGAGGGGAGGCAGAGGGAATGGATTCCTCTGCATCTGAATCCTCATAAGCAGACAAGGGCATGTCTTCATAATCAGAAATCTTAGTCTCATCGGACTCCTGGTCTGTAGAAGCTGTAGGGGACTGATCTCTTTTTCTCTTAGCAGGAGAAGGCTGACTTCCCCTAATCAGCATAATAAGTTCTTCGGCCAGTCTAAGCATTTGTTTTTGTGGCATGGGAGCAGGTACCTGTGATTTGGTTGTCGGTTTTCTAGGCATAGTGCGTACTCAGGGCCTAAGAAACTCTGTAGTTTTGGTTAGAAAAGAAGTCATCGGTTTGAGTCAAACCGGTTGAGCGAAGAACCGCCTCAGAAGCCGGTGCCTGCACAGCGGCTCCGAACCCATTCAAGGTAGAGACATCCACAGGTTCCATAGTCAAAGAAGAGTCTCGCTGCATACCGGACTCCGAATGGGTCTCAGTAGAGGCCTGAGAATCCATTGAAGTGGGCATCAGGAGCTGCAAAAGCACCTCACTGAGTACTGGTGGACTGGCGACTAGCTTAACAAAAGCGTCATTGGCAGGTTTGGACCTATACGGTTTGTCTCTGTCTTTATCCTTGTTTTTTAGAATATCGGTAGTCGGATGGCTTACCGAAGCCATTTTGGAATACGGAGATTGAGAGCGAAGGAATTTCGCGACAAAGAGAGCCCGATGATGAATAGTTTGGGTGTTAAACAAGGCACAAAACCAACAGCGAGGTACGTCATGGTCTGGGCCTAAACAGGTGATGCAGTAAGAATGAAAATCTCTGTGCGGTATTTCCTTTCCACAGACAAGACAATTGTTAATTTTTTCTGACATCGGTTAGAGCAAGAAAAAAGGATCCCCATTGGGGTACTTAGCTTTAGAAGACTTCAGGATTATTCAATTCGTAAATGAAAATTCAGGTAGCGGCCGACCGGCACTTGCGAACAGCTTCTGCTTCGGGCTCCTCGGCAAGAAAGACTGATGTAATGGCATTGGCTGCCTGTTTTTATACCCCTGACGACCTGACGTCAGTCCTGGAGTGACAGCATCCGATGCAGAAATACTAAGTTTCTGGTATTCAGGCCAAATGAGGGCTACCTGTAGGCAGATAACCCAAGTGTGATGAGTGCAACAGTGAAACACGAAGAACATCAGTGGTATCATCTGTCAACTTGATTTTGTTGGGTTCATGCTTGGCCATGTAGTCATGCATCAGCAAGGTGAATAGTAGAGGACTCAGGATGCAGCCTTATGGGACACCCATGCTCAGTGTGATACTGTTTGAACTGTTATTTCCCACACATACCTTTTGAGGTCTGTTTATGAGAAAGTCCAGTATCCAGTTATACAGGAGGGTGTTGATGCCAAGCTGGATCAGATTCACTATCAGATTCTGGGGCATGGCAGTGTTGAAGGCAGAACTAAAATCAATGAACAGCAATCTGACATAGCAATTTTTGTTCTCTAGCTGGACCAACGATTCTTGAAGTGCTATAGCTATAGCATCAGCTGTGCAGCAGTTAGATGTATAAGCAAACTGTAATGTGTCCAGTGTTGCAGGTAGATTTGAAGAAATATGATTCTTGATTAGCTGCTCAAAGCACTTCATTACCATAGATGTAAGAGCAACTGGTCAGTACTCATTTAGACTTGTTGGCTGAGATTTCTTGGGTAAGGGGATGATTGTCATATTTTTGAACCATTTAGGTGCAATGGCTAGATGCAGGGATATATTCAAAATATCAGTTAGTAGTGGACGGCTGAGTAGGGCATTCTTTAAGAACCTTTCCCATAATATTATTAGGACCAGCTGCTTTTCTTGAGTTTTCTCTCCTCAGTGTCTTCGGAACATCAAATGTGCTGAGACATAGCACCTCTTCGCCCTGTTTGACAAGGAGCTTACTTGCCACAGTGTTGTTATCCATGTTGAATCTGCTGAGTAGGTGTTTAATATTTTCAGAAATTCTGTGTTGTCATCACATGGGGTGGATGCAGGCCTGTAGTTGGTTATTGCTTGTATGCCTTGCCAGAGATGTCTGGAGTCCCTTTGGTCAGAGAGGTGTCCCTGAATTTTACGTCCTTAGGTCCTCTTTGCCTCTTTTATACCTCTACTGACTGACAGACATCTTCAAGTCATCCCTTGCTATGGAGCAAGTTCCCTCGTGTTTCAAGGAAACAAGTATCATCCCACTTCCGAAGAAATCCTACCTGCCTCAATGACTTCAGACTGGTCACCTTAACCTCAAATGTCATGAAGTGCTTTGAGAGGATTGTGAAGAAATATCTATCTGTGGGTCTGCCTAAGTCCTTCGATCCACTCCAGTTTGCATACCAGGCAAAAAGATCGACTGTAGATGCAATATCAATCACACTACACCTTGTACTAAAACACCTATAAGGGAGGAACAACTTTGTAAGACTGCTGTACATCGACTTCAATTCTGCATTCAACACTGTGATACCAATGCAACTGGTAGATAAACTCATGAAACTTGAGGATAAACAAGCACCTATGTAACTGGACTCTTGACTTTCTGATTGGTAGACCACTATGGACAAGCACCAGAAACACCACCTCTCAACACATAATCCTGAATACTGGCACTCCCCAAGGTTGTGTACTCAGTTCCTTGCTCTTCACCATCCTCACCCATGACTGTACTGTAAAACATAACTCAAACCATATTATAAAATTCACTGATGATACCATAGTCGTGGGTCTCATTAGTGGTGGGATGAACATAACTACAGGGATAAGGTGGACACTTTGCCTGGTGTGACAAGAATAATCTGGACCTGAATGCTAATAAGACCGAATAAATGATTATGGACTTCAGGAGAAAGGCAACAGTTCACGAACCACTCACTATCAAAGGGGTGGTAGTAGAGAAAGTCAAAACAACCAAATTCCTGGGTCTTCACATCTCAGATTACCTCTCCTGGACTGTTAATACCAACCCAACCCTTATAGTCAAGAAAGCTCAACAGAGACTTCATCTCCTGAGAAAGCTCAAAAAGGCCAGGCTATCACTGTCTGCTCTTACCACTTTTTACAGAGGAGCAATCAAGAGCAACTTCATATGATGGCTCAGCAACTGCACAGTTGCTGAGAAGAAGAAATTACAGAGGGTGGCGAGGGTGGCTGAAAAAAATATTGGGCACAAATCTCCTTCTGTTCAAGAGCTTTTCTTTACAAGTGTAAGAAAGAGAACATGCAAAATACTAGCTGATTTGACCCATCTGTCCTACAACTGGTTCTCACAGCTTGCGTCTGGAAACAGGTACTGCGGCTTCTGCTGTAGGACTGCCAGATTTAGGAACAGTTTACATCCTACAGCTGTCAGATGTATTAACTTGGACACCGACCATAATACCTGATACATTGACACCTCTTTTTTTTTTTCATTTAATCCTGCTGCTCTGAGCAATTACTGCTAGTATTACTATTATGCAATATGATGGCTATACTGAGTCATGTCTAAGGTTAACAAGTGCAATGTGGTAACTAAACAGCTGCTGTTCACTAGTCTCTATTCTGTATCTTAACGGTGAAGGGGTTTGGGGTGTGGGTATTTATTTATTATTTATCATTGGATAATGGGTATTTAGTGTGTTTTTGTAATGTGAACTACCTCTTGCATATCGTACTTGTTATTTTCTTTTTTATGTTATTCTGTGATACCGCTGTATCTATGTTATTTGCACTGCATTTTTCTCACAAGCTGACATTTGTATTTGTAATTTTGTTTAGGCTGCACCTGTGTGGTCCTAAATGACAATAAAGTTTCTATGAATCTATTTAGATTTGCTGTGACCTGTCTTAGGGCTCCCTTGTCCTTTGATTTGAACGTGGCATTCTGTGCCTTTAAGAGCTCATATACTTCATTAGACAGCCAGGATTTCTGGTTTGCACATATGGTGATGCTTTTGATGACTGTTACATCATCAACACATTTTGAAATGTAGGCCATCATTGAGTCTGTATACTCCTCCAGGTCTGTATGTTGGTTCTTGTCAGCTGTCTCTCTAACCACCGACCAATCCGTGCATTCAGAGCAGTCCTGCAGTACTGAGACTTCTCCTTCAGGCCATATACTATTTTGGTTGTTGGTTTGCCCCTTTTTAACATGGTTTATATGCAGGAAACAGCATGATGGCCAGATGGTCTGAGTTGCCCAGGTGAGGATAAGGTACTGCTTTGTAGGCCAGCTTTACATTTGTGTACACCTTGTCCAGAGTGTTCTCCCATCTTGTTGCAAAGTTTACATGCTGATGGTAGTGGGGTAATACAGATTTCAGGTCAGCCTGATTGAAATCACCTGCAATTATATGAGCAAACTCTGGGTTCTTATTCTGTAGGTCATTTAGGGTCAGATACAGAATGTTTAATGCCTTCTTGGTATTAGCACTATTAGGAATGTAGACAGCTGTTAAACTCACTCTATTGAACTCCCTAGGTAAGTAGAAGGTCCTGCATTTTATTAATATGAACTTGATGTTCTCTGAGCAGTGAGTGGCGATTATTTCACAGTTTGTACACCAGCTGTTGTTGATATACACACACGCACACACACAGCTCCTCCACAAGATTTGCCTCACAGAGATTGAATTCTATCAGCACAAACAATGAGATCCAGTCTACATATATTATACTATCATTTATACTGGAGTTCAGCCAAGTTTCAGTGAATATAATTAAACAACTATTTCTCACCTTAGTTTGTGTGGAAAGATCCATCCTTAAGTAATCCATCGACATACATTTGCCAGTAGCATGGAAGGAAGTGCAGACCTGTGCGGATTTGTTTTTAGTCTGACCTTAATCCCTGCACTAGAGCCTCTCTTTCTTGATTGTTCACATCTTCCCATGTCCTGTTGTTGTCCAGTTTGACAGATTTCTGCAGTTTTTACAATGTTCCAGTACGATTTCCAGCTGTAGGAGTTCCTTTAGTGTGACTTTACAGGCATTACAGTAAGCAGCTCATCAAACATACAGCATGGTGTAATTTGAAACCTGTTTTTTAAGAGATTCTCTGCACTATAGTTAAGCATGCCTTCTATTCTTGCCATTAAATCTGTTTTTGCTGTTGCTTTTGATGAAAAACAAGACAAATGGTGCACTTTCCTGTGGGAATCCAAAGCAGCCATTGCCACACATGGTGCCACCATATTTATTTATTTATTTATTTTTTGCTCTCAGGTTGCTGAGGTATAGAAAAAGTATTACAACTTGTTTCAGATGGATTCTCCCTTTCCCTCTGCTTTGCCTCCAGTTTTACCAGCTTTTCTTGATGCCTTCTGTGACACTGCCAGCCCACCTGTCTGGAATTTTGGAAATAATCGTATGTCATTTGTGAATATTAATATGATTCATATGCTTGTCTTACAAATGTAAGAGAAACTATATGTTATGTGTATATTAAACTACTGGTGAAGTTGAATAGGGTTTGTACAGTACTGAGCTTCCAGGATGTGACCACAGTGCACCCTACAGGAAAAGAACAGAAATGTATATAAACTATGTACCTGTGCAAATTATGTTTTAATGGTAGAAGCTAGAACATACAGAGTTAACTTGCAAAACTCTAAGAAAATAAGTTGAAATTGTTTTACGATTGTATTTATCTCAGTTTCACTGAAGGAGACAGGATGTCTAGAGCTAGAAGTTTCGTTCTGTTATCTTGAAACAGAAATAATTACTAGGTTTAAAATGTAAAGCGTTTTTATTGCTCTGTGACTTCCTTAGCAACTGCACATTTGAGAGAGAAATGATTTTAACACAGAGATGTTAGTATCTGGTTAGCCTGGGAAATGAAGGCAGGTGACAAAAAGTGATGTCATCCAGGCTACCCAGCAGTAAAATATATTGATTCAAGAACTCTTAGAGAGTGAGACTGGCATTTTGTATCTTGTCTTGGACCTAAAAACATCCATCATCAGTACTTTCTGCCTTGCACTGTAAGTATGTCTAGGGTACAGTAATTTCTGTTAGATATCGATAGGAATATAGTAAAGATTAGTTTAGATGTTTTCTGTATTTATTTGAGACTGTTCTGCAATGTTATTTAAACTATTTCCTGTGATTCTGATCTCTGTAGTTACTGTGTATCTTGAGTATTGTCTTGTTTTATTATTTATTATTAAATATATTTAAACCTTTTAATTGTGGCTGGTTTGTTTAGAGATATTTAAGCTTGTAGAGTATTTGTATATCTGTCTGGTGACACTGTACAGTCCACTCCTAAGTAGCCTTAGTCTTAGTCACACTTATCATTTGGATAATAGTAACATTACACAGTAGGATTGGCCACTCTTTGTAAGGGCCTTAGAGTAGCTGATAAAGAGTAGCTGGTGGCAGTGATAACTACCTTATTGTCTGGGCAGAAGGAGGCATAACTAGTAAACCTCTGCCAGCCTTTCCCAGAGTGTGTGTGTGTGTGTGTGTGTGTGTGTGTGTGTGTGTGTGTGTGTGTGTGTGTGTGTGTGTGTGTGTGTATGTAAATCAAATCTCAAAGTGTGTGTGTGTCAGCTACTTGGGCAGGGACACAAAGCACTGATTGGACAGAGAGGGTGCTGGAGATTTTGGCTTGGCCACTCTGCTGAGATCTCAGCCATATATCTGTGCCAGTAGAGAGTCTTATTGGGGATCTGGAAAAAAGGGAGAAACCAACCCCAGACTGACTGTGATCTCTGTGTGCTCATAAGGGAAATTGTACTTTGCTGTTTGTGTACTTGTCATCTTCCCATTGTGTATATCCCTCAATGTTGCCACTGGTGAGGATTGAGGCTCCTTGATTACTGGGCCAGTGCAGGGGTGTCACACCTAATCTGCATCAAAGGCTCTGGACTCTCAACTCCCAACCCCTAAAAGGCCAGATAGGTTCCATAAGGTTCCAGAGGACTGTACATTTCTATAGAAATGTCCATCAGCAAATCCAGTTGCTGTTTCTGTGGCTGCTGATGAGCCTTCTAGGCTTTTGCCATCCACTACTCTTCTCCCTTCAGATAAAGAGAATAAGACCATGGAAAGTTTGGCTAAAATTATTTATACCTCAACTACCCTAGTTTTCCGTACTATCAGTTACCAAACCCATATGACCAAGTATGCTTAGGCTGTCCTTTCACAGTCTACTCAGCTTCTCTCTCACCTTCCAGATTCAGAAGTTAAGTCACCACTTTCATCAGTTTTGGTGGCGTCTTCTCAGGTGGCACGCCACTCTATTAAGTGCAGCTGTGATGCAGCTGAAGCATCTGCCAAAGTGGCTGGATTGGCCTCTGTTTTGAGGAGGTACTCCTGGTTAAGGCTTCAACCACTTCCATATGATTGTAAGGCTAAATTACTGGATGCACCCTTAGATAATGAGGTTTTGTTTAGTGCTGCAGCATCAGATTTGTTCAAGTCCTTGTGGGAGAAAGGCAAAAAAATTACAGCACCTAAACCACAGTTTTTTATCTCTGGTTCCTAAATTCCAAAGGAATTATCCAGTTATAACTCCTTTTTTAGGAAACAGTCATGTACTCCTCCTTCCAGAAGTAAAAGGTGTGCTAGGAAACCTGCCACTTCTAAGCCCTCTCAGCCTGCTCCTGCCTGCAAATGGCTTTTTCCAGACAAGCCAGGTATTCTGTGACTACCATCCTTTTCTCAGCCAGTTTCCTCTCTGTCTGCATCTTTCCCTGTCCCTTCCAGTCTGGGAGCTTATAACTCAACACTCATGGGTCCTTTCCATTATCCACAAAGGGTATTTCACGGTGTGGAAAATTCTTCCATCTTTCATGGGCATTCCTCAACTACCTCAAGAGCAACTGCAGTTCTTTCCAGAGGTGCTCCAGGTTTTGAAATCCCAGGGAACTATTCAAGAGGTTCCACTAAACCAAAGAGGAAGAGGTTTCTACTCCAGGATGTTCCTGGTTCTCAGAAAAGATGGTCCTTAGAGACCCATTCAGGACCTTTCACATCTCAACACCTTCCTAAAGGTCCCAAACTTCCGCAAGCTTTCTTTACATACCTTGTTTCCCCTCATTCTTCCACAAGCCTTTACAGTCTCCCCTTTTTCCCATTCATCCCCTTTTCAGGAAATGTTTGTGTTTTTCTGTTGTTTCATCACATTTTTAGTTCCCTGCTTTGCCTTTTGGTCTCTCTACAGCACCAAGGGTATTTATAAAATGCTTGGCTCTAGTGATTGCAGACTCTAGCATATACAGATCTTTCCATATCTGGACAATCTCCTGCTCCAGGTACTCTTTCCAGAGACCTTACAACAGTATCTCCTTTTCACGGTTTCCCTCCTGCAAAAACTGAGTTTCAAAATAAACTTCCAAAAATCTTTCCCGACCCCTGCACAGGTTCACATCTTCCTTGGGTGCAGAATACAGACAGATTGAATGTTGGCCTCCCTGCCTCCTCAAAAAAAGTTTGTCTCCAACCAATTTCCTCCATGAACTTCTCCCTCTGCAGTCTCTTACAGACAGGGAGTTTCTTCACCATCTAGGGTTCATGGCATTCACCATCCCCATGTTACCTCTGGCCAAACTTCACATGAGGAAATTTCAGTGGTACCTGAAGTCAGTTTGGAGCCATTGTGTGCACCAAATGGACTTTATTGCCCCTCTTTTTCCTTGTCTGAAGAGGGAACTTTGGTGAATTCAGCAGATTGCCCTGAACCAAGGCCTTCCTCTACATCCTCCTCTTCCAATTCAAGAATTGTTCACAGACGCCTCAGACATGGGTTGGGGGCAGCCTTTGCATCCTGGAAGGTTCAAGGTCTTTGGTCCCCTTCTCAAAGAAAGGAGCACATAAACATAATAGAGATGAGAGCCATGCTTTTGGTCTACAGACATTTCACTCTGTTTTCCATCCAGGTCCTCTAAAGCTGTTTACAGACAACACCACAGTTTTTTGGTATATAAACAAACGGGTCTACGCTTCTTTATCGTAATTTCACAATCTCGAAAAAGAAAAGTAAAACCCCACTTCTGTGAAAGTGCACTACATCGAAAGTGCACTTTCGCGAAAGCCGATTCACCGAATCGGGGAAAAAAACTACTATGAACACTATTTTGCAGGGAGGCAAGCCCCCCACCCCCTTACTTAAATATACTAACTCTGAGATCGCACTACAGTGGGGAAAAGGATATATTTCTGTATCCCTACTGTAACATGCTTCGGCGAATCAGCTTTCACGAAAGTGCACTTCCGATGTAGTGCACTTTTGCTTAAGTGGGTTCTAACTTCTGTTTGTCAAGAAAGTGTGTTTTTGACAAACAGAAGGAGACCCAAACAAACAGGGGGACAAAATCATACCTTATTTGCAGGCCAGACCTCATGGCATGGGAACTAGCAACTCAGTACCATATCACCCTTCAGGCAGTGTACATTTCCAATCAGAATGTAGTGGCCGACACTCTGAGCAGGTCCATGACTCAATCCCATGAACTGGTGCTCCACAGGGATGTGTTTCTTGACATTTACCACTGGTGGGGTATTCCTCAAGTAGATCCCTTTGCCTCCCCTTTGAACAGACAACTTCCGAACTTTTGTGCCAGAGTTCCAGACCATCTGGTGTGGAAGTTGGATGCACTTTCTTTCTCATGGAAGGAGATGTTTCTCTATGCATTCCTCCCTCCCCTGCTTATTCAGAAAGTTCTGCTGAAGATTCAGCAGGACAAATCAAAAATCTTGCTGGTGACTCATGTTTGGCCAAGACAGCAGTGCTTCCCTCTTATTCTGCAATTAGCCAAGGGCAATCATCACAAGTTACCTCACAGGGTGGATCTTCTCACACAAGACAAGGGATCCCTCATACACCGATACCTGTCAATTCTACATCTGACACTGTGGGTGATAGGCTTTTGATTCCTTTCAGACACCTCTTTTCAGGGGACATGCTTAGGGATCTGCAGGAGGCCAGAAAATCCAATACTAGGAAATCCTACTTATCCAAATGGAAGAGGTTTTCCATCTGGTGTGTTTCTCATAAACTAGACCCACTTTATGTGGATGTGCCTCTGGTTTTATCTTACTTGTGTGAACTGCTGAAGAGAGGATTGGCTTACTTCTCAGTAAAAGCTGATCTGTCAGACATTTTGCTTGTCTGCCATTGTCTCCTTCTTTTGCCTCTAAGCTGGAGGTTAATCTCTTCCTTAATGGTGTCAGTCACATCAGACCTCCCAGGAAGCCTGTTCCTCCTTCTTGAGACCTCAATTTTGTCTTGGAGAAACTCACTGTGGCTACCTTTGAACCTGCAGCTATAGCCTGCCTGCAACACTGTACTTGGAAGACTGTGCTATTACATAGCATCACTTCAGCCAAGGTAGCTTCTCCCCCCCTTCCTGTTTTTCCATAAGGATAGGGTTTCTTTGTGTACCAACCCTTCTTTTATGCCCGAGGTTGTGAATGAGGTCTCACTTAACCAATCTCTTCATTTGCCCAACGTTTTTCCCTCTCCACAATCATCTAGCAAGGGAGTCCCTACACACCCTGGATGTGCATAGACAACTCAGATTTTACTTGGATAAAGCTAAGGTTATCAGGAAATCTGATCAACTTTTTGTTTCTTTTCATTCAAGGGTTCTGGGAAGGCTTGTTTCCAAGCAGATAATTTCCACTTGGATTTCTAAGGCTATTTCCTTTTGTTATGTTTTTCATGGTAAGAGCATTTCTACTCCTGTTAAGGCTCACTCTATGAGATCTGTGGCTTTGTCAAGTGCTTTTTTTCAAAGGTTTGGATACTAACTCCATATTGGAAGCAGCTACCTGATCTATTCATATCTTCACTAAACATAAATTGGGTGGCATCTCCAAATCTAGAGTTGGTTTTGCTAGAGCCATTCTCCATGACTTTTTAGAAGACACCTCTGCTCCTTCCTCCTCCCTTTCTTCTTCATAAATGTTGGTACTCTCCGTCATGTTAAGAATAATGCACTATAAGAAGAAAAGAACATAGAGTAGTTGTGTAAAATCTTAACATAACCATACATGTCCTTCTCTTCTGTGTTACAGTATTCTAGCCCTACCACTTTCCCCCAAGTTTTGTCTTTTTTCCCTGGATGTACAGTTACCTCCTTTTGTTCCGTAGGCTGGTGTTCTCATTGGGGCATTCAGTTCTGAGGATGGTACATGCAGACATTGCTTTTATGGCCTACTCTGGCTGCTGGCCTATGTGCAACATCCTACCCTGTAGTAGTTAAAGTCTTTTGTGTACTGGCTAAACATCAGGACCGCCTTTGCCAGTGTTTCAGTCATGTTAATAATACAGCAACATAGAAGAGAAGGACATCTAGGGCTATGGTAAGATTTTACACAACTATTCTTTCTGATGCTATTCATTTTGTGGGTATGCAAAAAGGTCCATCAGAGCAGGTTACAAGGATGCTTTGTATGCCAGACATAGAACACCTCTCAACAGTCTGTAGGAGACAGAGTATAGGGACATGGCTTTGAGGTAGTGTGCATGGGACACGTTAACACCCAGAATTGTTTTTGTGAGGAACCTGTGTGGAGATTCCAGTTATTGCATTTGCCTGGCCAGATACATGCTGAGCAGAGGTACTCAATGATGGGTCTGATAATAGCTGAATATAGTGAAACAGTGACTTCCTTGGCCCTGAGCAACTTAAAATGCTTTCTTTACTACTTTAAACACACGTTGGTCGAAAGGCAAGTTACTGTTTACATATGTCCTTAAATTACTAACTACTGGGTCTACTCTTAAGGGTGTGTTATCAGTGAGGTGGGTCTATATTATTCCAGTGAAAGTTGCTTTGTGCAAATGCGAAAAGAGCGACACAAATATATCAAAATGCATTTGAGCGTTTCGGTGTATTTGTCATAGGGCAAGGAGGTAGTTGGCCAACTACCTGGAATTGCCATTTCTGGTGCTATAGTGCGATCTCGGAGTTGGTATATTTAGTTAGGGGTGTGTGGGGGGCACAGCCCCCCATGTTGGGGGTTGTGGGGGGGGTGAAGCCCCCCCATCTATTTATGCTTTTAATTTAGGTTTTTTTCATGAACGGCCACATGTATTTTTTCCCTAGGAAAAAATTTTGATTTTGTGGCTATTCGCAGTTTCCAGCTTTCGTGCATTATGTGTCAACTTTTATGTAGTCGCACATGTGCACTTTCATTGGAATAATATAGACCCTGTGAGATAGTTTCCTGGGGTAGCTGACTTCCCAAAAAGCACTATTATGCATTTCTTGGCATTTTGTCTTTGTTAGCCCTTTCTAAAGGATATTAGTGTCTTTGGGGATCTTGTGACAGCTCCTAATTTGCAATCATCTGCAAACTTGGTTAGCCAGAGGCCCTTGACATTAGCCTTGACTTCCGAGAAGTAGATGCCAAAAAGAAGTGAAGCCAGCGCAAAGCCCTTAAGGTCTTCACTAGTGACCTGCCTCTTTCTGCAGGTGGATTCCCCTATTCTATCTTATTTGGCCTTATCTGAGAGCCAGCACATGTAAGATAGGAGTTTATACCTAATTCCATATTTGTTTACAATATCTGAGTGGGGTATTGTGTCAAATACTTTAGCTAGGTCAAGATAGGTAGTGTGCACTGTTTTTGTCTTCATCCATTTCCTTGGTGGTCATCTTGAAGAATTCCACCAGGTTGGGTAGGCATGATCTGCTCTTGACAAAACCAAAACTGGGTTGGATCCTATGCCTGAAAGTTTCCTATATCACAGTCTGTTGGTGGCCCACCTTTCTGCTGGGGGCTGAATGTTGTAATTCTCCATTTGCATGACACAAAGCCTGTCTGAGGCTACAGTTAGATAGTTACTCCAGTGGTCCTTATAGTTCATATTATTTCCTATTTAGAAGGCATCCTGGGATCCCATCAATGTGATGTTCTTGACCTTGCAGAGTGCATTTAGGACCTCTTCCCTAGTGATAGCTGGGGGTATATCTGATGATATTTCATGGAGAGTGGCCAGGTAGGAGAGGAGGGTTAAAACTGAATTTGTCAGGTAGCAGATTTACTACATCTTCCAACTCCATGTAGATGATTCCATTTACAATTATTTCTGCACACTGTTGTGCACTACCTTTGAAGTTGCCAGCATAGCTAAAGAAAACCTTATGATTGTTTTTAGCCTGGGAAGCTATTTTTACCTAAAAATTAGCTTTGATTGACTTGTTCTGCTCTCTGAGCTGCTTGTTTAGATTGATGAGAGAGAATTTATCCTGCTGGGAATTGTACTTTCCAGTTTTTACTATGACTTCCTTTGGTTGTACAACCTATTGATGTTTGGATTCCATCAGGGCAGTTTGTTTTTTTAATTTTTTTCTGACCTTATTTCTGGTAGGCACAGTTGTCAATATGTATCTGTTAACATAATTGAACAGGGTTTCTGTGAACAACACCACGTAGGCAGCTGTGTTCTTAGGGTTTGGGGGCTTGATATTTTGCTAGGTCATGACTTAATAATAGGAAGTTTGCCTTAGAATAGTTCCTAAATGTGATTGTCGGGGGTTCTGGGTTTGGTTTTTATTTCAAAAAAGACAGCTTTATGATGTTCATCGAGTTTCACTGTTGCAGTCATCACTTGTGGTTTATCCCTGCTGGGTAGCCCTCAGCTGGCCCAAATACCAGAGTAAAGGATTTCCCTCCTGCATCGGCTGTCGGTTGCCTGAGACTGACATCCGGTCATCAGGGCTATAAAAGGAGGCAGCCGACACCATTACATCAGTCTTTCTTGCAGTGGAGCCCTGAGCAGAAGCAGTTTGCAAGTGCGTCGGTTGGCTGTTGCCAGATTGAGGGAGAAACCTACCAGTACCAAAGGAACAAGCCGGAAAAGGATTTTATTCAAGGTTGTTCCTAATACCCAGAAAAGAGGGCACCTGGTGCCCTATTCTAGACCTATCCACATTAAATCTGTCACTCCTAGTGCCAAAATTCAAAATGCTGACCCTTCACAAGCTCTTGCCAATGTTGGCACCAAATGCTTGACAGTGACCCTAGATCTGAAGGATACCTACCTCCATATCCCCATAAGGGAGTCCTGCAGGAGTTTCCTACACTTCAGAGCAGGCTCAGAACACTTTCAGTTCTCTGCTCTGCCCTTTGGCTTATCTGCTGCTCCCAGAGTCTTCACCAAGTGCCTGGCTCCTGTCATTGCCTTTTGCAGACAGAAAGATATACTGATTTACCCCTATCTGGATGACTGCTGCATCCAAGCAGACACCAAGGAGAAACTCCTGCAGGATCTTACCTTTGTCCAAACCCTCCTAACCACTCTGGGATTTACCATCAACAGGGAACAATCCCAATTCCAACCCACAAGATGGCTAACCTTCTTAGGAGCTCTCCTAGACACATTTCCCCAAAGATCTTTCCTCTCTACAGGGAAGCAGAACTTTCTCCACTTCTACTTTTCTCAGCTAGCTCACAGGACCCACCTCACAGCAAGGAAGTTCCTGTAAGCACTCAGCTACATGGCATCCTGCATCCTGTTGGTGCCTTTGGCCTGGCTGCACATGAGAAAACTACAATGGTACCTCAGAAACCTATGGTGCCAACACTCACAGTCACTGGAGCACCAGCTGCCTCTGATTCCCTGCTTGAGGAAGGAACTTTTATAGTGTGTAGAAGTATGTACCCTTAACAGGGGTCTACCCTTTATCACCCTTCCCCAAGGCCAGACCATTGCCATTGATGCCTCAGACACAGCCTGGGGTGGCTCTCGTATGCATTCAAGGCATTTGGGTTCAGGGAAATCTAGCCCTCCATATCACCCTGAAGGAAATGCCAGCAGTGCACAGGGCAATAATAGCTTTCAAAGTCCACCTCAGACCAGGAGTACTCTCGATCAAAACAGACAACACCACAATCATGTGGTACATCAACAAACAAGGGAGCACAGACTTCTACACGCTTTGTCACCTAGCTGTGCTAATCTGGCAATCAGCCTCAATGATGGGACTGCATCTGATAGCCCAGTACATTCCAGAGAAACACAACATCCTGGCAGACCAGCTCAGCAGAAATGTCCTGGACCCCCTCGAGTGGCAGCTACACAGGGAGACCTTCCTCAGCATCATATACCTCTTTGGGATGTCAAAGGTAGACCTCTTTGCAACAATGGAAAGCAGACAGCTGATCAGGTTCTGCTCCAGGGAGTTCCACTCAAGAGCTTGAAAGGTGGATGCTCTTTCCTTTCACTGGGGCAGCCTGTTTGTGTATGCATTCCCTCCCTTGCCACTGATTCCCAGCATACTTCTAAAGATCAGGTAGGAAGGGCCAAGGGCTATCCTCATTGCTCCAAATTGGCCCAGGCAGCACTGGTGGTACCCCTTACTTCTCAGCCAGACCAAGGAGCTACCCATGAGCCTTCCTCTCACAGCAAAGCTGCTAACCCAAGAAAAAGGGTCAGTATTACATCCAAATCTTCAAACTCTCAGCCTGTCCACATGGCTTATACCCCAGAGACTGATATCAGGGCACCTTTGAGCAAGCAGGTTCTAGATATCATTAAGGAGGCCAGGAGGCCCAGCACCTGGAAATCCTATTCCACAAAATGAAAATGAGTTACTGCCTGGTGCCACAATAAGGGTGAATGCAGCATCCATGCCACCCTTGCATTGGTTCTGGACTACCTGGCGGAGCTTGTGCAGAAGGAATTGTCATACTCTTCTATCAAAATACATGCCTCAGCTATCTCTGCTCATTCCCCAGCAGACCAACCTTTGTTCTCACATCCCTTGTTAAAACAATTCCTTAGAGGAGTGTCACACATCAGACCACCTAGAAGGCCACCCGGTCCAGCATGGGGCCTGAATGTTTTCCTGGAAAAAACTGACTTTGCCTCCTTTTGAACCAGCTGCCACAGCAGAACTGAAGCACCTCTCTTGGAAGACTGCCTTCCTGCTTGCCATAACCTCAGCCAGGAGGGTTTCCAAGCTGCAGGCCTTCATGGCCATTGAACCCTTCATTATTTTCCATGCAGACAGGTTCTCTCTTAGAACCAACCCCTCCTTTATGCCTAAAGTGGGTGGTGTCTGATGTGACCCTTAATCAGGCTATCCATCTCCCTACCTTTTTTTCAAACCCACAGAATAAGGAGAAAATTATTCTGCATACATTAGATGTGCACAAACAGCTTAGATACTATCTGGATAGGACAAAGTCTTTCAGAAAGACTGACCAGCTGCTGGTCAGCTTCGCTCTGAGATCAGAGGAAAAACCCATATCCAAGCAGACCATTTCTAAATGGATATCACACTGCATCCATTTCTGCTACTCCTTTCATAGAAAGATGCCTCCCAAATCAGTCATAACCCATTCTACTAGGGCAGAATCAACTTCCGCTGCCTTTCATAGAGGCGTTCCTACCAAGGATATTTTAGGAGCTGCCACCCAGACATCAGTTCATACATTTACCAAACACTACCAGCTGGCTATTTTCTCCAAATCCTGGGCAGGCTTTGCTTCAGCAGTCCTGCAGGGCATGCTGGCTTCCACTTAAAGCAGTGCAAGCCTGGACTCTGGCTTCTTCCCTTCCTTCCTTCCTTCCACCCTACTTCTCAGCTTTGGGAATCTTCCCATAAGTGACTGCAACAGTGAAACATGAAGAGCATAGTACAGTTGTGTACACTTACCATAAATGTAGATGTTTGAGTGTATTCACTGTTGCAGTCCTGTTTCCCTCCCACCTTCCCCCTCTTTATTTCCATCATAGCTAATGGGCTACCCCAGGTTGGCCTTCTTCAGGCCTTCTTGGCAGGGCTGCTATATGTTAGGGGCAAGAAAAACTGATGTAATGGCGTTAGCTGCCTCCTTTTATAGCCCTGACAACCTAACGTCAGTCTCAGGTGACTAACAGCCAACACAGGAGGGAAATCCTTTACTCTAGTATTCGGGCCAGCTGAGGGCTACCCAGCAGGTAAAACACACAAGTGATGGCTGCAACAGTGAATACACTCAAACATCTACATTTATGGTAAGTGTACACAACTGTACTTTCTGACCTTACCAAACTTATGCAATTTTCTTATCTTTATAAAATCTTTCAAAGTGTCCAAAGTCTTTCATCTGGGTGAGGGATCTCCTACACAGACTGGAGTTCAAGAGAACATATAAAAGAGTTGCTTGACTCCTCCTCACAGGATTGTTTCTTCTAGATACCAGTTCAAAGAGCTTTTCTTCCACAGGATCTATATATCTGTATGTATCTAGATCTGTCATGAGTGTTTCTTCTCTGATTGCCTCCGCTCAGGAATTTCTCAGGATTCTGCATCTCATGGCATCTATGATTCTCATGATTCCTCTGACAAGACTTCACTTGAGAAAAATTCAGTAGTACCAAAAATATGTTTGTTCCCAACATCAACATCCCCTGACATTCCAGATTCCAGTCTTGTGTTTGTGAGAAGGCAGTGCTTTGGTGGAGAGATTAAATCAATCAGAATCTAGGTCTTCTGTTTTCCCTTCCAGCTCCTACACAGTGTATCACAACAGATGCCTCAGACTTTGCTTGGGGAGCAGTGTCTATGGGGATAAAACTCCAGACTCTTTAGAAAAGAAATGACAGACAAAAACAGATAAATTAAAAAAAAAGATGGCATATAAATGCTCTCAACTGTCTGAATCATCTATGGTCCCCAGAACCATTGCAAGTGTTTAGAGACACCACTGTGACATGATACATGTGGGGAGACCAGATCCAACCCTCTGTGCAGACTAGATATAATAACCTGGGATATAGCACAGTCTCACTCTACAGGCATCTTGCATACTGTTGGAGCAAAATTGTGTAGGAGATGAGCTGAGTAGGACCAGGACAGACCCTCATGAATGGAAATTCATTTGGAGGTATTTGTAAACTTGGAAGACAAATGCTTTTGTCTTTTCCTTTCCACCCTTTCCATTAACATCCATGATATTTCTGAAGGTTCAGAAGGATTCTCCAGAGATCATTATGGTGATTACCTTCTGGCCCAGGCAACAGTGTTTTTCCCTTCTTCTGGAAATGACCAAGGACAATTACCACAAGCTTCTTCACAGACTTGACCTACTCACACAGGACAAGGGGTATTTGATACATCCCAGCCCCAAAGAACTGCAACTAACTGCCTGGATGATAGAATCTTAATACCCTTTAGATACCTGTTTTCTGAGGATATGCAGCATGTATTGAGAGGTCAGGAAAACCTACAGGAAATGATATATTTGCAAATGAAAAAAAGGATTTTCTAGTTGGTGCCAAAAACAGGAACTTTTTCTGAGCTAGTCTTTCTCAGTTCTACATTATTTGTGTGAGCTACTCTCCCCTTGCCTGTCTTACTCCTCCATCAAGGTTCATTTGTCAGCGTATCTGACCATGGATCCCCCTCTTTCAAAGCAATCTCATATGAAAATGTTTTTGATAGGAATGTTACAAACATAGCCTTCTAGAAAACAGGTTTCTCCTTCATAGGTTCTTAAATTTGTGTTGAAAACAAAATAACTGTTGCTCCATTTGAACCAGCTCATCAGGCTGATTTAAGGTTCTTGACATGGAAAACCTTGCCATTGATTGTTCTGACCTCTGCAAAGAGAGCATCTGAGTTGAAAGCTCTTATTGTGATTCAACTTTGTCCCATTTTTCATAAATATAAGCTTTCATTGAAAATTAATTGTTCATTTATGCCTAAAGTGTTATCTGAGTTTACTTTAAGCCAAACTGTCCATTTCCATCTCTTCTTTCCCGAACCTAAAAATAAGGGAAAATGATAGTCCATAGCTTGCATTTCCACAGACAACTTGGGTACTATCTTGACAGAACAAAGTCATTTAGGAACTCTGATCAGTTATTCACTTATTTTGAAGGCAGGAAACTAGGGAAATATGTTTCATATCAGAATATTTCCAAGTGGCTGTCTCATGTTGGTACCTTTTGTTACATCCAGTACAAGCCAATTGCAGGCAGGGTCAAGGGTCCATCTATCAGGGGCTTGGCTTTGTGTTTCACTTTTTGGAAAAGGTTTGGATTGTAGAAGTATTCTACAAGCTTCGGTTTGGTCCTCTTTGCATTATTTTTTACAAAGTACTATATACTAAATAACTTTTCCAGGTCTTGGTCATGCTTTGCTAGGACCATTCTCCTAGTGCTCCCCTACCCCTCATCCTCCCACCTTCTAATCAGTCTAAGCTATGGGAAACAACTCATATTGCTGAAGCTACTGCAGCAGTGATCATAATGAAGAACATAGTACAGTTGTGTAAGTAAACTTGCCATAACTCTAGATGTTTGAATGATCACTGCTGCAGTAGCTGCTCCCATCCTCCATCCCCATATTTTTGTATGCTTTTGTTGCCAGGGTGAAGATATAAATAAATAAGCATATTTGTTTTTCCTAGCATTGTCTTTTTAGGGCTCTAGCCTCTCTTTCTGTCTGTTGGCATGAAAGCTCTGAAAGGCCTAGTGCCCAAACCTCTCTCTTCAGTTAGCTCAGCTCAAGCTGACTAACAACTTGGGCATGTGGAAGATGCCATGAAGCTTTGAAAGCTGGCTGACTGTTATATCCCTAGCAAAGTATAATCCATATAGCTGAGGCTACTGCAGCAGTGATCATTTGAACATCTACAGATATGGTAACTTTGCTTAACATAACTGCACTTTCAACCGATTCACCTGCCAGTCTTTCTCTCAAATCGTGGCATTAAAGGAGAACATATCTTCCATACTCTGGCTCTTCATAGGCATCTGAGGTTCTATCTTTGTTGGACCAGGTCATTCAGGAAGGACACCCCCTTTTCATTTCCTTTGCAGTTAACAAACTAGCACACCATGTGTCCTAAGTCCTCTTTCAAAGTGCCTTTCTGATTGCATATCTTTCTCAACCCATAATTGCCTTTTGCTGGGCAGACCTATGTTCCATTTAGTGGCAACTTCCACATCCTTCTTCAGGTGTTCCTCAACTGATGAGATTTATGTGGCAGCAACCAGGTCCTTACCGCATACTTTTACTAAGTACGGCTTCCTTTGGATCCACTGTCTTTAAGGGCTTGTCTTGATGCCACCCATGAGTTTTTAATAAATCCAAAAGTAAGGCAAGTACTACCACGCAGTGTATGAAGCAACTTCACTTTATTAAAACAATAAAAGCAGTATCATAAGCGATTTTGGGTAAATCCCTTCATCAGATGATAAAACACTAGTAAAAACATAGTATCTAATATAGTACAGCACAACCAATGAAAATCAATAGTTTACCCTCCTTTTTGCTAGAGCTGGTTTTAAAGGGACAGCATCATTTAATCCTGGGGCTTTGTCACCCATTCTTTGACTTCTTTTTACAACACATATAACCATAAAGGCAAATACATGATCACTATGCAATTCTGTATGTTTGTACAGTGCATTATGTTCTTTGCTTAACCTTATATTTGATAGATGCTTAAAGATTCTATCTTTAAGTCTGCAGTTTGTTTTTCCTACATAATATGCAGTACACTGTTGACAATTTACAATATAGACAACATTTTGCATATTACAGTCAGCGTACATATTCAAAAAGTACTTCTTGTTGGTCCTGGGGTGTATAAAATAGTTTCCTTGTGAAATGTGCTTACAGGCTTTACAATGTAGGCGTGGATAAGTTCTCTTCTTCTTGATGCCTGGATATTTTAACATGCATAGGTTCTTGACATAGAATATCTTACAAATTTTTATTTTTTTTAAAAATAAATCTAGGTTGTGTCCCTACAACTCAAGTTATATTATCATCTGTTAAAATAATTCTCCAGTTGTCTCTAATTATATTACATATACCACCTATATCATTACTGTATGTTACTGTATGTTAAACTTATTTTCAAACCTTCATTAGCTTTTTGAACCTGTGCATCTACCTTATTAGGCCATTTTTTACCTCTCTGTGACCATGGTTTTGTACTTTGTTTTCTATAGAGACTGCTGTTGTCCATTTCATTTTTCAGTAGATTTTTGCTATTACCTCGTACTTGAAAATTATTTTTTTTGCCTTTATGGTTATATGTGTTGTAAAGAGAAGTCAAAGAATGGGTGACTGGTATAATGAAACTGAATACAAAGAGATGCAATGGATTCTTAGAATGGGAGCTGACAAAGCCCCAGGATTAAATGATGTTGTCCCTTTAAAACTAGCTCTAGCAAAAATGAGGGTAAACTATTGATTTTCATTGGTTGTGCTGTACTATATTAGATACTATGTTTTTACTAGTGTTTTATCATCTGATGAAGGGATTTACCCGAAAGCACTTATGATACTGCTTTTATTGTTTTAATACAGTGAAGTTGCTTCATACACAATGTGGTAGTACTTGCCTTACTTTTGGATTTACTGTTTGGATTTTTTGGCAGTACTTTCAGAGGAGGAGTTTTTTACTTTTTGTTCTTTACCCATGAGTTTTTGGTAGCTTGGGATTCTGACCTTTAAGTTGGGTTGGATGGACTGAATTAATAGGCTATGATAGTTATGTACTTACCATAATTCTAAATCCATTCATTCACAGCCACCTGATAAGACAACCCTTCCACCATCCCCCTTCTTAATTGCCATTTGTGGGACCTGAAGGGTATCTTCATTCATTGCCATATATTACATTAGGCTTCTTCTCATTAGTGTCAAACTCTGTCTGAGGTAACCATGCACTCTAGGGTAGGAAGTGGAAAAGTATTCTTATAGGGGCTCAAGGCTGGAGTACTGTTTGTGCTGGGCTGGATCTGACAAGCAGCTCAAGGACCCATAAATCGTATCAGACAGGCAAGTATAAAAAAAATCCAGTGTGATTGAACTGTACATTAGGCAGAGTTCCTCGCTAACACTCTTCAAAAGAAACCTTGACGTGTGGATGGGAAACAGAAAGTTTACCTCGGGGATCACTTCAGTGGCTGTGCTGGACAGAGGCACAGGGAACTAATTCTATCTAACAGTTACCATCAAAGAGAAATTCAAGGTTGGTAGAATATCATAAGGACCTTAAATAAATAGTTGTGGTAAAGTGTTAGAGCTGAGAGGGGAGGAGGAAGTGGAGAGGGAGTAGTTTAGGTAGGAGTGAGACAGGGGCAGGTCCAGGAATTAGTAAATAAGCCCTTTAGAAGTTTTTTGAAGTTAAGGAAGTTGTCGTCTGTTCTTAGAGAAAGGGAAAGTTTGTTCTAGACATTGGCAATAGAGTGACTCTCTAAAGGTTTGCCAATATTTTTATTGGGTTTGTAGATGATTAAGAAGTGTAGGTCTGTGCTGCGTAGGTTACACTTAGGAGCGTAGGGAGTGATGAGGTCCATGATGCAGGAGAGTGGGAGGATTGATTTAAGATAGTGTGTGTGACATGGAGTTGGGGAAGAAGGAGTTGGTTATGTAGCTCAAGCCTTTCTAGATTTTTTTTAAAGCTATGCAATGCTGAGAGTGATAGGAAAGGTTGGCAGTGAATCTGGCTATTTTGTTGTAGGTGGTTTCAAGTTTAGCTAATAGATTGGATTGAATATTGCTGAAAATAGGAGCTGCATAAAGTAAGGTTGGAAGAAGGAAAGTCTGTGCTAGAGAATGTTTGGTGTTAATAGTGAGGTATTTTTTATATCTGTATAAGAAACCAAGTTTTTGGTAGGTCTTTTTGATGGCTTGCTGAATATGTATGTCAAACCTTAGTTGGTCATTTATGATTACACCCAGAAGTTTAGTATGTGGTTCAACAGAGATAAGTGTGTTATTAAGAGAAGATACTGTGAAGGCATTTTTGTGTTGCTGTAGTGATTTGTGGAGGAAAAGTAGAAATTTTGTTTTTAGGATTGAGAAGTAGTTGATTATTGGTCAGCCATTTTTTGACTGAAAGGAGGGAATCTTGAGTGATAGCAAGGAGGTGGAGAAGGTTATCAGAGCATGGGATAATAGTGGAATCATCTGTGTTTTGTATTAGTGAGGAGTTTGGACAGGAAATGTGTAGGTTATTTGTAAAGATATTAAAAAGGAGAAGTCCAAGGATTGACCCTTGGGAACACCTGTTTGGATAGAGAGGAAGGGGGAGAAGGCGGAAAGCCATTTGACAGATTGGAAACTGTTGGAGAGGTAACTGGAGAACCACAGTGTAGTAAAAGAGGATAAGTTAAGGGAAGAAAGTTTTGAGAGCACTAGGGTATGGGAAATGGCATTGAAGGCTTTAGATAGGTCAAGGAAGAGGCATGAAACTAGTTTATTATTGTCCTGTGCTTTGACGATATTCTGTATAAATGAAATGAGAGCTGTAGAGGTGCTGTGGTGAGGACAGAAAACATGTTGGGTTGGAGTTAACAGGTTGTCTTGTATGATGTGTTTGAGAAGCTGGTTATGAATACATTTTTCTAGAATTTTGGATAAGGGGATAGTATGGCCATAGGTCCGTAGCTGGTTCAGTTGATTGCCATCTTTGTGAAGGGGTATGACATATGATTTTTCCAGATGTCAGGGACAGTGTTCTCTTGAATTGACCTGTTTACTAATAGGAGAATGGATGCACAACAGAGTTAGCTGCAAGTTTAAAGAATAGAGGAAGTAAGTTGTCAGCAGAGGGGAAGCAAATTTTCAGTTTGATAAGAAGAGATTTGATGTATGCAGTAGGGACTTTTTTATTCAACATTTTGTTTTTCAATCTTTTTACTTTCCACATTTGGAACATTCAGTGTTCTAAATGTTGTTGGCTTTTAAGATGTGCAAACCATATCCCAAAAGAAGACTTGGTCAGAGAATGCTATGGAGAGTTCTATATGATGCTTTCTGTTAAACTTCTCCTGCTTCCAGGCCATCACAGTTTTCCAGGAGGAAGTTCCTTAAAAGAATGAGGACTCAGCACATGTATTGTTGACCAAGTTCCTAAGGAAGAGGATGCTACCAGCCTTGTGGATGCAGTACTAATTTAAGTCTTGGACTGCCCATGGAAAAGGAAGGAGCAGTTGTGCCACTTTCAAGCAGGATATTGAATGAGTGAGTTTGTACTTAGTCATTGTTGGCTATGTGTTAGAATTTCTGGGCTTCTGTGATAAGGGCTCTAGTCATGGACTAAACCACTGGTCTTGAAACAGGCCCAAATTGTAATTCCCAAAAGGGACTTTGAAGCCTCTCTTCCTTTGGAGAGTAACACAGATTCTGTTTTAGGTTCTTTCTGGTTTAAAATGTGATAGGAGATGTCTGTCTAGTCTTGAGCCTCATCATCTTTGAAGAGTACATGTGTACATCAAGTTCCAAATGATGATTCTGTGATCATACATGTGCTGCAGTAGGGTGCCATGAAGATGTGACTGTACATGATGGAATCCTGTAGGCACATCAAGATCTGATACCTCCTTACAAGATCTCTTCTATTATATCTAGGTGAGGACCACTTTCAGTACAAAATGCTGTCATTTAAATATCTTCTGTGCATTCTGTGCATTTACCAGAGTAGTTGCAGTTATACCAGAGGCCTTGCAGGTGAAAGATCTATACTGGTTCCCGTAGCTGAATGACTAGCTTTTGATGATTATGCCAGTGAACTCTCTGACATGTTTGTGACCTGGACTCTGATAAAAGAATTTCTCTAGCAGATCTGGACAGTCCTCAGTGTTCATTTCTGCCCTGAAGAGGGACAGGAAGGTGTTGCTTTGACTTCCTTGGTGAGCACACAGTGGGGAGTGTCCAGGATTGAACCCACATGTTCCTCTTGAGATTGATGGTAACTATGATCTTTGCAGTTACACTTTATACCCACAAATGCACTTTTGCAGTGGATAGTTATATACCAGTGATAACAGAGTCAGCATGTACTCAGAGATGCATTTTTCTTGCCAATCCCTTGTTGATGATCATTAAGATCATGTGCAAGGGTTTTTTTATAACTATTTCATTTTGATATAATTATGATCTAATCATGTAAAATGGATTTTCTGATACAAAAATATGTAGTTTTTACTTTACTTGTGTGAAACTATGTTTATTGTAAGCTTGTAATTGTATTTACTGTGAGCTGAGCAGCTGTCTATTTACATCCCAATTCCATGTCAAGTAACCTAGCCTTCTTATAATGTCAGGAGATTTCTGGAATTGATAAATAGGAATTCCATGGACCAAACAGAAAATCCACTGTACACAATATTCTGGATCTGGTCCTCAGTAATATTGCCTCTGCCTGCTCTACTCCCATCATCACTTTCTCCATTTAAGTCAGACCATAAGCACATGGCATTTACTCTCAAAACCACCACCCTGTAAGCAATGTCTCCATATTTAAGGACTTCAAAAGGGTGAATATTATACAAATATCCGATGAAATCTCTAAATTTACCCTATACTTCACTGCTGTTGACACTAATACAGCAGCCAGTTTCACTAAGGAGTTTTGTGCCAGCTTAGCCAAATCCATAGAGGTTGCAGTGACAGCTAGAGTTGTAAACTTAAAAAACAAACCTCCTGATTGTCAAAAGGCATAAACATTATAAAAAGTTAGAAAGGCTCTTTAAACTGTACAGTAAGTTCAGAACTCCTCAGAATGGGGATACTTTAACAAATGTAGGGGTCCTACATTTAACTTGCCTCTAGACACACCTCTCACTACTTCTACCCTATCCTACTCACAGCCTCACACATTGTGTAACACCCTTCACTTAGCCACACCTACTTACCTACTATAACCAGCCCCACCCCTCTCTCACTAAGACACCTAAACTATTACAGCCCCTACCACTTGCCCTATACTCCCACATTATATCCACCCACAACTCATCAGGAAACCCCACTTAACTTACAACTATTTTATCATAACTACAACTATCCTCCAGTCACAACTTAAATTACCTAGCTCCTTCTTACTATTATTCCTTCACATCACTACCTACTTCTTAACCTCCTATGAACACTCCATAACTGTTTCTCTCTCACTTCCCTCAAAACATACTAGTACACCTGCAACATTCCCACCTTCATCCTACTTACATACCTCCTCACAATCCATATACCTACTTGCCAAATACCACAGGCTATTACACTGCAAACTACTAAAAACTAAAACAAAGAAATTATTTGACACTTTTCTAAAACATAAATTCGAAAACTATCTTACACTACTCCATCTACTTCAAGATGGTGACATACACCCCAACCCAGGCCCTCAACCTACAACTACTAAAACACACAGAAACCATATTAAACCCCTCTTTCCTCCATCCACTACACCCTCGAACTTATTATCCTTGGCCCATCTCAATATACGTAGTATCTCTAATAAAATTAGTCAACTCCATGCCCTACTAGAAGTACACAACTTTGACATACTATGCTTATCAGAAACTTGGCTAAAACCTTCTATTAAAGACATTGAAATTACCCCACCTGGATATAACATTGTTAGACTTGATCGTACCTCCAAGAAGGGAGGTGGAGTAGCTATCCTATATAAAACTAACCTGAAGCTTACTCTTCTTGACCTTGCCCTTACCCAAAACAATAATGCTGAAATAATCTGCTCCAGAATTCAAATTAACACTACTAAAGCAATAAACATCATTTGTGCATACCTCCCCCCTGGAAATAACATCCCCACTTTAGAACAACTTCTTGAACAACTCTCCAATAACCTCCCTCAAGAAACACTATTCCTTGGGGACTTTAACATTGATTGGAAATCTTGTAATAATGCTAACCCTACTTCCCATATAAACCTTTATGGTTTCAAACAACTAATTGATAGTCCCACTAGAATAAATAAAACAAGTAAAAAAGAAACCACCTTAGACTGGGTTCTTACAAACTCCCCCTTACAAACCTACCAAACTGGCATTCTTCCTGATGACCTTAGCGATCACTCCCTCACCTATGTCATTAGAGCTAAAACTCAACAAAACTTACCTACCTCACATAGAACACTATATTCAAAGAAACAATTTAATCGTGAACGGTTTCAAACAGAACTTTCACAATACAACTGGACCCCTCTAAAACACCTCTCTCTCAACGATGCCGTTGAACATTTCAACTCAGCATTCCTTACAATCTTAAATCACCATGCCCCAAGTCGTACCATTAGAATAAAGACCAAAACAGCACCTTGGCTAACCTCTAATACTAAACAAAAAATTATACTCAGAAATAAATCTTGGAAAAAATGGTGTTCCTCTAGAAACCCAACAGATTATCAAACCTTTAGAGAGCTGAGAAACAATACCAAAAAAGCTATTATTTCAGATAAAAAGAATTACTATTTTGAACTTCAGCAATCCACCAAAAAAGAACCAAAAAAGTTCTGGTCTACTATCAATAATCTACTTACCCCAGGCAAAGTAGTTACACCCAACCCACAGAATTTAGACCCTGATAATCCCTCTTTAATAGCCAATAACTTCAATACCTTCTTTACTACTTCCATACAAAGTCTAGCAAACCACTTATCTCCTGATGCTTCCCAACTGCTCTTAAGTAACACCAACAACTCCCTTCTTCCCCTTCAACTTCAACCCATACCCACCTCCTACATACAATCTCTCTTACAAAAACTTAAACCCACTACCCCCTCAGCAGATAAGCTTCCTGCTGAATTCCTTCAAGTAGCAGCTAAAGCTATTGCCTACCCTGTTTCTATCCTAATAAACAGATCCATAAAAGAAAGTACTTTTCCAGCAATCTGGAGGATATCACACATCATACCCTTACACAAAGGAGGCAAATCCACTGACCTTTCTAACTTTCGCCCTATAGCACTATTATCTCCACTAGCTAAAATCATGGAAAAATGTATACACAATCAATTACTTAACCATCTCCTTCATAACAACCTACTAGCAAACACTCAACATGGATTTAGACCCTCACATAGTACTACCACTGCACTACTTTCTTTTACCAACGCCATCAACTGTAACCGTAACAACAACAAACTAACCTCTTCTCTTTTCCTAGACCTGTCAAAGGCCTTCGACATGGTCAACCATACACTTCTTCTACACATATTAAAATCCCTTGCCTTGGATTTCTCTTCCTTAACCTGGTTCTCATCCTATCTTGAAAACCGACAACAAGCAGTACTCTGGAAAAATTCTCTATCTGCTCTACTACCTATCTCTTTAGGAGTACCTCAAGGATCAATATTAGGTCCACTCCTATTCTCCATCTTTATTAATGATCTTCAATCATCTATCCAAAACACTACCTGTATACAATATGCAGATGATTCTACCATTATTTGCACAGCTTCCACCCAATCTGAACTCCAGTCACTCACACAATCTACCTTTTCTACTGTCGAACAGTGGTTCTCAAAAAGATGTCTTCTCCTCAACTCCAAGAAAACAAAACTATTACCATTCTCACCTACCCACAAATATTCTCAACTAAACTTTACTATTACTGCAAGTGATAATTCCCTCATCTCCCCAGACTCCACTACCAAACTGCTTGGTGTTACTATTGATAATAATCTTAACTATGATTGTCACATCAATAATACTATAAAAGCAGTTAATAAAAAGATTGGTTCACTGTACAGAATCAAACCCTTCCTTACACCAGAAGCACGGACCACCTTAGCACAATCACATCTTATCTCTACCCTACTGTATGCTTCCTCTATTTACACCAATCTCTCTAAAAGCAACCTGAAAAAACTGGCTACATCCTACCACAATATAGCTCGTTTTGCCACAGCATCCCAGTACAGAACTCACCACTGTCAAAACTTAAAACACTTACACTGGTTAGAACTACCTAACAAGCTTATCTATTTATTACACATAACATTCTTTATCAACCAACAAAAACACCTGCTCTCAGTAACCTCTTGACCCCCTACAATAACTTGAAACAGCTGCGATCTGCCGAAAAGCTACAAGTCAACACAACTAGAATAACAAATTCAGCAGGTAACTGCCTATTCTCCAACTCCGTAGGGAAATATGGAATAACCTCCCCTCACACATTACCTCTCTAGGCTCCTTTCATCTTTTCAAAAAAACAACTTCTTTCACATCTGAACAACTTCTGGCTCTGCTCTTGTACCAATCCAGACTAATCTACTTTTTTCTTTCTACCATCATATCTCCCTATTTCAAAATTCCAATCTTTCTCTGTTATCACAAATGACTTAATTACTGTACTGTTCTCTAAAAAAAAAAGGGGTACAAACAATGTCTTTTACATTTATGTATATACATTTTAAAATATGTAATACCCCATCCTCACAAAATTGTAGTGTAAAGAATTAATGCCTTTCTCAATACATAGATAGCACTATGTGCTTTTTTTTACTAGACTAATATGTATGCATTGTTGCTTAAATGTTTAATTTTGATAACCTTGTTTTTATCTGTGGAGCTTTTCTCCCCGGGCCTCCACTGAAAATGGAAATTATCCAGCTGGACTAGCCCGGTCAACAAATGTAAAATAAAATAAAATAAATAAATAAAAATTTACAAAGAATATGAACAGCACTATAAGGACCAGCAAAGCAACCTATGAACTGAGATTAGCTTCTGAAATAAAGGATAGCTTCAACTTTTTTTCAGCTCTGTTAGAAAACAAATGAATAGCTCTGAATATTGCTCTGAGGTTCTCTTTAATAGGACTCTGCACTTCAACCCAAATGAAACTGCAGCTGTGTTAGCAAACAAGTTCCCTGCAAACTTCACCCACCAATACCACTCATGCCAGATTCCCTTAACCTCACCATCACTACCAAAGAGCATGTTCTTAACTAAGATTTTGTCTAAAAAAACACTTACACTGTGGATCCTGGTTCCATACCTGGGTATTTTATTAAACAGGCTGTTGACTAATCTTTCCTAACTTTGAGTAACCCAAGCCAAGCCACAGGCTATGTATTTGAATCTTGTCTCACTGCTGTGGTGATGCCCCTCAACAAGAATGGCCCTTCCACTGACTGTGAGAATTACAGCTCAGTCAGACTAATGAGTCTGATATGTTAAGCTATAGAGCACATCATAGCCATTGTCACTAATTGTAATATTAAAAATCTCATTAAGCTTGACCTCTAGCACTCTGGTATTATCAAAGGAAGATCATGCATATTAAACCATATTCATTTCTTGGAGAGGGCTGCATATGCTGTCAACAGTGTCCATGCTGTTCATACAGCTCATTTTGATCTGGCCAAAGCATTCAGTACCATACCTCATACCACAGTTATCAGAAAGTATCCTTAAACATGGACCATTACATAGTAAGATGGTTTGCCATTTGGCTGAAAGACAGAGCCCACTTAATTCATGCTGTTGGTGCCTCTTCAAATAATGTTAAGTTAACCAGTGGAGTCCATTGATGATGTGTACTAGGTCTTCTGTTTGGTGTGCATTTTTTTTATCTTAACCATGACCTATGGTTACCCAGATTTGAAGATGACTGTAGTCTGCTTGTAATTGTTAAAACCCCTTCAAATATCTGCACTTCTCAGATAGAGCTTACCTTAGTTAATCACTGGTGTAAAGAAAATAGGCTTTAATTGAATGCTAAAAGGGGTAGTATGGTTGCTTTCAGAAAATAGAACATTCATTGTTATCCATTTTCATCTGATTCAATAAATGGAACTCTGCTCCAGCCTCAGAACCATCAAACCTTTGGATCCAAGGCTCTTACTCCTCCCCTACCTATAATTCCCTTACCATCCTCAAATTACCTCAGATCTTATTTGCCATCTGAACTGAACAGTCACAGAGGCTCGCCATGCTGGAATAAGGGTTTTTGTTCACTTTCCAATCAAATAGCTGTATTTATAAATCTATTTTCTACTTAGCTGTAGCTTTCACATCCACCTCCTCTATCTTGTATACATTACAATGCAAAAGTTTGTATATTTTTTCTACCTCATAGCTTTTTCTAGACCTTGATAATAGCAGTTTAGTGTAGACTTTTATAGTATTAAACATTTGTAGTTGCTATTGTTTATTATATATTTAGTCATTAGCTTATTCTCTTGTAGGGAAATAAATGGCTAAGAGTTTCAAAAAGTGCACTAAATTTGGTCTCAAATTTCTCCTGCATGACCCCCACTCTGTTTGTATGTACTGTCTGGAATTGGTGCAGCTAGACACCAAATGTAAAGCCTGTGCTGGTTTTGGCCACAAAGCCCTTCAGAGCAGAAGGGATGAATGGATATTGAAGGGTCTTCCTGCTCCATCGAGTAAACCTGTCATCTTTGGTTTCTGTTTCCAGATCTGCCCATTCTTCAAGGAACCTCATCAAAGTTGATGTCAACAGAAAGATGCAGAGATTTCTTCAGACACAGATATATTTGGGAATCCTCCTTACTCTGTCCCCTCTTGTAGAATCAGAACATTACTATTGACCCCCCCCTTGGCTCTGTTATTGGTCCGACATTTGGAACAGAAGCACTTGGATCTGAGTACTTTATCAGATTGAGACAAGAGTCAGAGCAGATGCTTTGGGGCCAGTGTTAAGGGGGAAAGGGTTGACTCCAAAATTGTTGAACTGTCCCTTCCTCTCAAGGTGTCACCTCTGGGCTCTGATGTGTGCCTTGAGGAGAGGTTGGAGCTTTGGGATCTCTCTGTCTCTGTTTGACCCTTTAGAGAGACTTCCAATGCTTTGATTTCCACCAAGGTTTTTAAGGCCTTCCAACAGGTCCTGGCAAGATTGAGAGAAGAGGTGCTTCCATCTTATTTGGAGTCAACCTGACATCCAATATATTGTACTCTGGAATCTACTCCCTCTTGTTGCCAGTGACATTCAGCTTCCAAGAGCCTTGGGGAAGCTCTCTCCTTGAGCTTTCAGTCTGATTCAGACCCCTCTCCAGATGTTTCCCAATGAAAGGTACATAGAAAACAGACTTGAAAATGGAAGCATTTGGATTCATCTTCAGAATCCATCACAGAAAACACAGATTTGGATGAAGGGAAGAGCTCCATAAGATCCCCCTTTGGAGGCATCTGTTTTGGTGAAATCCTAGAATTGGTGAAACAGAGAAGGGAATGGTTCACAGCTACACCTTCCCTGGAAGAATACTTGATGCCCTTCCATTTCACTTTTGCAGCATTCATAACATGAGGGATTCCCTGCCAAGGGCAGCCCAATGTCCGGCCAGTATACCAAAGCCTTTATGTTGCTTTATGGTACACCATATGTCACAAGTATGCTCCCCGTGTAATATAAGGCATAAAGGTGACATCCAGATGTACCATCCTCAGATCTTCTTTGCCACCAGTGCAATGCCCTGTTTGAGCATCGCTCTGATTGCCAGAGTCATTGCTGGTGTACCTAGCCATTTAGATAAGTGCCCTGTTGGGGATTTTTGCTTATCTTTTGTTTTGCTGTGGGGTTTCATGTCATCCAGGAAGGGTAGATGCCAGTGTGGGATCTACAGAATCCCCATAAAGACCTTCACAAGCAGTGCTTGTTTTGTTTAGGGACTTCTCATGATTATATGTCCTGCAATATTTGTCAGGCCTTTGCACCAAATACCTTAGTCGTCTTTCATCCCCCGCTATTTATTTAGAAAAAAAAACAGCGCCTCAGACTTTTAGTGAAAGATGCTATGGAGAGTACTTCCTGACCTGAGGGTCAGCTATCTTCAAAGTAGAAGGCCAAAAAAGTTAGGTTGAATTCTTCATCTGCGCCTCCTACATCAGCTGTTTCTCTCAAAGCTGATAAAATCCCAGGGGTTCTCTTGCTTCTTGAGTTGGATTCCTCTGATGTGACTATTTTGGAGGACAGTATGTGTCCGGCTGCTCGCATGTCCTTGGAGGCCTTGCAGACATCCATTTTGGATGTACAGTGGGAACCATGGGTGATTATCATCAAAGGGCCTAAGGGGTGTAGAACAGAGCATGTGTTGTAACTTTAAGAAGCATTTTCAAGTGTAGGCACGTGCATATAAATAGTGAGCACATGCAGGCAGCAGTGCCATTTTATGAGAACAGCCAGACTGTTAACATGTATGAGTGTAGTAGTCAGTCTGTTTATAAGTTTATTTAAGTTTAAGTTACTAAGCCTCAACCCAGATGTGTTTATGTATAATAAAGCTGCTTGAACTGAACCCACAACTGCTAGTCTGTTTTATCCTGATTGGACGAGTGACATGGTATCAGAATCGGGATAGAGAGTGCAACTTCTACAAGCCATGAGGTGCAAAGTTGATGGTGAAGGTATATTGAGCGGGTTGGGTGATACAGTGCTCAAATGATTAAAAAGGGCCAGAAATGAACTTCAGGTAACCAAAACTTGCGCAAATGATTTATTTTGCAAAGAAAATGATACAGAGCATTCACAAAGCACAAAATGCATTATTAATCAAATGAGTAGTACAAAAAGCATTATTAATCAAATGAAAAGCACAAAATGATTTTTCATTTGTTAACCAGGACAGTCTGACTGGACACAGGTCCATTTTCAGCGGAGGCCCAAGAAGAAAAGCTCCAGATTGTTACACATATACAGCAGTAAGTTTTAACAAGCAAAAATGTTGACTATTAGTCTACATTTAGTACATATATACATCAGTGAGTAGGTATTAACAAGTAAACTTATTGCATGTTCAGTAGAAGCATAGTAAACAGCAGAAGAAAATATAACTTTTTGGAATAGGTTACTAAGAACTATAGCATGCAATACAATGAAACAGTAATAATCATTCTTAAATATGTTTCTCATGGCACTGAATAAGAGAACACATCATAGGTTCATAGGTAGGTACTAGGCTGTTGGCCCTAGGGCCTATATAAACCTAGCCAAACAGTACCCTGGCTTTCGTCACCCAAGAAAATTATTTTCCTGTGCCCCTGTCAAGCAGAGCCACATAAGTGATCCCCAGGGTGAATTTCCTATCTCCCATCCAATCATCAACATTTTTCTTGAAGAGAGAGCTTTGTTTGATATAGATAGATAGTTTGTTCCAGATTATGGGAAATCTCTGGGACAGGAATCTATCCCTCCAGCATGTTCTGTTTATTGTGGTGACAAGATTTAGTGTGTAGCTTGGAGGGATTGGGATTTCTTTAAGTGGAGCATGTCCAACAGTTCTGGGTTTGACATAGCTTTGTATGTTAGGCAGAGATTGCCTCTGAGTAGGCGGTATGCGATGGAGTAAAGCTGGAGTTTTTTGAGACGGTCTACGTAGGGCATCTGTTTGAGGCTGGTAATCCTCTTTGTGAGGTATTTCTGTGGCCTTTCCAGTTGTTGTAGATGTCTTGTGAGGTACTTACCAAAAGGGGCATTGTACTCTATAATGGGTCTCATGAGTGATGAGTAGAGGGGAACAATCACCTCTTTTTTCCTGGATGAGAAACCTTTTGTGATGAGGTGTGCCACGTAGGAGGATTTCCTGACTACTGTGGCAATGTGCTTATCAAAGGAGAGACTACTGTCCACCTGTGTCCCAAGGTCTCTTATCATACTTTCGGTGTTAAGTAGACTACTGCCTATGTGGTAGTTCATGGGTACAGGGTTTTTACCAAAAGGGATGACAGTGCACTTTTTGGCATTGAGCTTGAGGCCATGTCTTTGACACCAGGCATCTGTCTCAGTGAGGCTCTTTTGTAGGATGTCCACATCGTTAGGAGTTTTGATTATGGCTCCTAGTTTGCAGTCATCTGTGAACTTTGTTAGCCAAAGACCTTCTGTGTTAGCCTGTACTTCAGAGAAGTAGATACCAAACAGGGGAGGACCCAGGACTGAACCCTGTGGTACTCCACATGTCACTGGTCTGAAGTTGGATTTGGAGTCTGCTACTTTAGTGAGAGACAGTGATGGGATTTGTAAGAATTTTGGGCAGCAAATCTGGCAATCCTGTTATAAGTTGTTTCTAACTTGTTTAGTAGTCCAGTGTTGAGGCTGGTGAGAATTTGGGAGCTATAAAGTAAAGTGGGTAAGATATTTTTTGTTTCTATAGAGGAGACCTAGCTTGAGATGTGTTTTTCAGATACAGTTATTGACGTGTAAATCAAAGGTTAGTCTATCATCAATAGTAACACCTAAGAGTTTTGTACTGGTGTCCACCTGTATTTGAGTATTATTTTGTGACAATATGGAGAAGGAAGACTTTATGTGGTTAAGGTTTTTAGGGAGAAAGAAAAGGAAAAGAAAAAAGGAAGAAAAGTTTCTTGTGCTGTGTACATTTATTCACAGAGTGCCACCATTTTAAAGTGTTTCTTACACTGTACAGAGTTATATCAAAAAGTACAGCCATTTTGAAAAGTTCTTTTGCTGTATACAGTCATTTGCAAAGTGCATTCATTTTGAAGTGCTTCTTACTCTGAGCTTCTTCTGCTGTGAACAGTTCATTCACAAAGTACAGTCATTTTGAAGTATTTCTTATACTGATAAAGGGTGGTTTCGCAAAGTACAGTGATTTTAAAGTGCTGTGTTACAGAGATTTATTTGGCAAAGTGCAGTCATTTCAGAGAGTCTGTTGTGCTGTTGGACATAATTACAAGTTCTGGCATATTTATGTGTGTGTATGTTCGTACATAATTTCAGGCACCTTCACTACTGTATGTTGATATGGCAGAGGCATTTTGCAGACCCAGTCCTCTTGTGTTTGATCATAATATTGCTGAGAATGGGAGAGTATTTGAGCAAGAATACAATGTTTTTATACAAGCAGCTTTTTCTGATAAAGATGCATGTATGAGAGCATTTACTTTGCTTAACTTAACGGGGTCTGAAGCCATTGAAAGTGAGTGTTCATTTGCTTATGCACCAGCAGTATATGCAAGAGAAGGGGAAACCCACCATATTGTTGTACCGGCTGAATCAAGAGAGGAGCCTGAGTGCTTGAAACATAAATTTAGAGAAATGTGCGACCTCAAGACAAATGTTACATTAGAGAGGCACCTGATGTTCTTCGTGTTTCACTGTTGCAGTCATTACATTTGGGTAATCCTACTGGCAGGTTGCCCTCAGCCGGCCTGAATTCCAAAGTCTTGGGTCCTGCGTCGGCTGCTGTCGCCCCTTCCCTGACGTCAGGTCATCAAGGGTATAAAAGAAGTAGCTGACGCCATTTTCTTCAGTCTTTCTTGCCACGCCGTGCCCAAAGCAGAAGCAGTTCACAAGTGCCAGTCGGCCGACTCCTGAGATTTTCTTGTTTGAGTTTCTGATCCGAAGTCTTCAATAAAGCTAAGTACCCCATTGGGGAAACTTTTTTCTTGCTCCAGACCGATGTCAGAAAAAGTTAATAATTGTATTTCTTGTGGTAAGCAAATACCTCATAAGGATTTCATTCTTACTGTATTCCTTGCCTAGGCCCTGATCACAACGTTACTGGTTGTTGGTTTTGTGCTAGATTTAACCAACGCACTATCAAGCGTCGGTATGATTTTGCTTTAAACTTTTTTGGACGCCAGTTTAATTATCCTGAAATGTCGTCGGATAGCCATCCGACTACTGGAGTTTACAAAAAACGCAAAGAAAAGGATAGAGAAAAACAACCGAGGCCCAAAACTGACGACAAAGCTTCTCCTAAGCCAGTCACTGGTTTGCAGGCTCTCAGTGAGGCGCTTTCGCAGCCCCTGATGCCTGCTACTTTAAAGTCGCAGGCCGCTACCGACTCTGACGTGGAATCGGCCATGCCACCAGATACTCAAGGTATTGGAGCCTTGGACGCTAATCCCTCAGATGGGTCCGGAGCCACTGAGCAGGTACCAGCTTCTGAAGGTGTATTCAGACCTAAACATCTTTACATTAAAACAATTTCAGCTTCAAAGACAAAGACTAAAGCACTTTCTAAAGCAAGGAAACAAACTCAAGAGCCATGTGGACAGTTCTCTATGCCCAAAAAACAGATGCTCAAAATGGCCGAAGATGATTACCTTGATCAGGGGTTCCCATCCCCCTTCTGATAAGAGGCCTAGGCAAGACACTGACTATGAATCTTCAGATCAGGTCTTTATTTCTTCAGATTCCTCTTCTGATCAGGGATATTCTCTTCCCCCCTATGAGGATTCTGATGCTGAAGAATCTATACCTTCAGCATCTCCTCCTGAGGACTATTCCTTTGGGGAAACCTTGCATACCAAGAGGGAGCATTTCCACTGGGAGAGCCAAGATTTTTCAGAATCTAAAAAGAGGCTCAGGGATTTTCTTTTACTTCCCCAGCACAGGCCTCTAGCCATTCCACCTGTGTTAGACATTGTAGATGATGTGTTTTTGGAGTCTAGTCCAGTAAAGGGAGGAGCTATGCAAAACCACAAAAACTAACTTTAATTAAACCTGGGTGGCAAACCATCATTATGAAAGTCCAATCAAGACAAAAATAAGTGTAGAAGAATAAAAATATTTCAATGCATTGGCTGCATGACAGCTTACTTAATATCTAGATGGAAACAAAAGGTTGTGAGGCATGAAAAATAAATTACTTTTTAAATACATTACTGGAATGCCAGTCAAAATCAAGTATAAGAAAACCAGAAGCACTCAACTCAAACTACTTCTCCTTGCACTGCAGTTCTAATTATAATATATTCAGCTTTATTAAAGTACCAAGCAACATGCTGAAAGTAGAAATCTATGTGATGCCCCACTTGTAAAAATGTTTCTCATGGGAAAACATGATAAAAGTAAAAATGAAAAGCAAACAAGAAACAAGCTCAAGATACATTGCTTAAAGGATTACTGTACAGGTTATGGACCACACATGATTGGCATTCTGTTTAGTTTACGGGTAAAGCCTGTAGAGATGACTGGAAGTCTCCAACAAGTGTAATGAGCTTTTAAAATAATGGAATCCTGTCCTTTAATACCCAAGGCTTATACATTATCTAGTCAAGTATTCTCTGCATGGCAACAACAGAAAGGCTTTCAATGTTGGCAATTCTTTAACAGTATGCTTATTAAAGCTTACTTGCATCTTACGATGTCAGACAAGCTTACCTTATGGTCATTAAAGCATTGCTACTTAAACACAGAGCAACAGGCACTTTGAGTAATAAGCATAAATCAACAGTACAAAAATATGACAGAAACCAGACCATTCTGCAAAATCAAGGACAGATGAAAAGCCACTGTAGTACTTATGCAGTGTGTCCTCCCCATCCAAGGTAGATACAACTACTCCTTGCCTTGCTTGGACACATCCAGAGTCACTACATGGGGGAGTGGGGTGCAACAAGCATGTCACAATTTGAAATCTCTCTGGCTGACTGTGATGGCCCTGACACATTTGTCATACCTCTCAACTTCAAGAGCAAGAAATCTGGACAAAGCCATACACAGAAGTGGGACAAAGGCACAACAAGAAGGACAATTTTAAATATTGCTCTAATAAACTTAGAAAGATAATAGAATAGGTCTTGCATTAGTATGAATTTTCTGAAGGGTATAAAATCTGAAACTCAAATGTCTGTCATTTTCTAACTTCAGTCTTTAGTGATTTGTCACTAATTTGCCAAAAACACAATTTTATGAAAATGGACCAAAAATGTGATGCAAAATATAAAATAGACACACAATACAGCTTCTACCTGTCAAAGAAGGGACACTTTAATATTAGTACTGCTACCTTGAGCAGCTGACAAAATAAAAGAATCTACATGCATTTCAAGTAATCTATAACTTTGATTATTACAGTTATTTCTTAATTGTAAACCCTCCATGTTTTCTTCCAAAATTGCTATTTTATGGAGGGATTATTAGGGGAAGAGCAACATTTTGAGCCAAAAATTGGGGACAGTTGAGAGGTTGGCTATGCCTAATTCTATAAAGCAATTTATTTGCATGTACCTCTCAACCTGTTAATGCAGTAAATCTGAACAAGGCCAAATATATTGGGGCACATATAAACAGTACTAAAATTGCTCTTGTATAAATTGAGACAGTTGATAGAACGGCTCTTACTTTAACATGCATTTTATGAAGGTTATGAAGTCTGAAACTTATTATTTAGTGACTTCTGGCAAATCATTTAGGAATTAAAACTACAAATTTTATGAACAACAAACCAAAAATAAGAAGCAAAAATCTATTCATTCTTTGAAAATCTGGACAGTTGGGAGGTATAGTTCAGCTGGGCCTGTCTGAGTTTGCTGCCCTTCCCCTGACAAAATAATGGTTGAACTGGAGCCTCTGCAGCCATTCCAATTAACCATTACTTGGCTATTTCACTCCATTTACCATAAACACTAATGTGCATACTGCTTTACTTCAATGATTGGACTTCATTTGAAAGTTTTATTTTGTATTTTACAGCACAAACATTAAGTAATCTGTTAAACAAAGCAATGCAGTCTCACAATGAAAACTTAGCATTAAAACTTCTCTGCCCTTGAAACTCACATTCATTGAAACCCACATTCAAAGAAAATACATTTTGCCAGTGGCAGATAAAGATTAATTTTGCATATGAAACATACATGTGCTCTTTGATACACCTTCCTCATTGTACTAAAAATTATATTCCTTGTACAATACAGTACACTTGTTAGAGGGTGTTTTAAATTTGTTTTGAACATTTTTCCAGTAAGCAATGAAACAAAACATATGCACCCATAATGGCAAAACTGCCCAGTTGAGAACATTTATCATAAAGTAAGTCTACTCAGACTTCCACAGTCCACCATTATTAGTAAATATACACAATTCTACAGTCCACCATTATTAGTAAATATGCACAATTCCACAGTCCACCATTATTAGTAAATATGCACAATTCTACAGTCCACCATTATCAGTAAATATGCACAATTCTACAGTGCACCTTTATCAGTAAATATGCACAATTCTACAGTCCATATTCAGTGAATTCAGTTCTTGCCATAGCTGTCAACCTTAGCACAAAACCTGGAAGCCAATAATGGGGAATACAGTCCCAAAAATAGGGACAAATTTAAAATATTCATCTTATAAACTTAGAAAATTGCTAGAAAAAAGGTTGTGCTACTATGTATTCTGAAGAACATGAAGTTTGAAATTCAAATGCCGGTCAATTCTACTGGACAGAACAAAAACAATTTTCAGCAGAGGGATTAATACTGCAGACACGCTTTGTAAAATGGCAGGGCATCAGAGCAAATCCACACAAACACAGGCAGGAGATGCAGACTCCAAACAGAAGCCACCCCAACCAAGAATCAAACCAGAAAACCTATAGCTGTGAGGCAACAATACTACCACCGCACCATCAATTATGCAAGGAATTAAACATTCAGAAACCTGAAGTCTGAAATTCAAATGCCTGTCAATTTTACTGCGGACAGAACAAAACCAATTTTCAGCAGGGATTAAAACTGCAGACACGTCTTTGTAAAATGGCAGGGCACCAGAGCAAATCCACACAAACACATGGAGGAGATGCAGACTCCACACAGAAGCCACCCCAACCAAGAATCAAACCAGAAAACCTATAGCTGTGAGGCAACAATACTACCACTGCACCATCAAATCTGCAAGGAATCAAACATTCAGAAACCTGAAGTCTGAAATTCAAATGCCTGTCAATTTTACTGGACAGAACAAAAACAATTTTCAGCAGAGATGCAGGGATTAATACTGCAGACACGTCTTTGCAAAATGGCAGGGCACCAGAGCAAATCCACACAAATACAGGGAGGAGATGCAGACAGAAGCCACCCCAACCAAGAATCAAACCAGAAAACCTATAGCTGTGAGGCAACAATACTACCACTGCACCATCAAATCTGCAAGGAATTAAACATTCAGAAACCTGAAGTCTGAAATTCAAATGCCTGTCAAATTTACTGGACAGAGCAAAACAATTTTCAGCAGAGCAGGGATTAAAACTGCAGACACATCTTTGTAAAATGGCAGGGCACCAGAGCAAATCCACACAAACACAGGCAGGAGATGCAGACTCCACACAGAAGCCACCCCAACCAAGAATCAAACCAGAAAACCTATAGCTGTGAGGCAACAATACTACCACTGCACCATCAAATCTGCAAGGAATTAAACATTCAGAAACCTGAAGTCTGAAATTCAAATGCCTGTCAAATTTACTGGACAGAACAAAACAATTTTCAGCAGAGGGATTAAAACTGCAGACACATCTTTGTAAAATGGCAGGGCACCAGAGCAAATCCACACAAACACAGGCAGGAGATGCAGACTCCACACAGAAGCCACCCCAACCAAGAATCAAACCAGAAAACCTATAGCTGTGAGGCAACAATACTACCACTGCACCATCAAATCTGCAAGGAATTAAACATTCAGAAACCTGAAGTCTGAAATTCAAATGCCTGTCAAATTTACTGCGGACAGAACAAAACAATTTTCAGCAGAGACGAGGGATTAAAACTGCAGACACATCTTTGTAAAATGGCAGGGCACCAGAGCAAATCCACACAAACACAGGCAGGAGATGCAGACTCCACAGAAGCCACCCCAACCAAGAATCAAACCAGAAAACCTATAGCTGTGAGGCAACAATACTACCACTGCACCATCAAATACGCAGGAATTAAACATTCAGAAACCCTTAAGTCTGAAATTCAAATGCCTATCAATTTTATTTAACATTTTTAATCAGGACAGTCTGACTTGGAACAAATAAACAAATTTTCAGCGGAGGCCCAGGAAGAAATAATGCAGACATGTCTTTGTAACATGGGAGGGCACAAAAGCAAACCCACACAAACACAGGGAGAAGATACAGACCCCACAAAGAAGGAACCCCAGCCAAGAATCAAACCCAAGAACCTGCAGCTGTGAGGCAACAATGCTACTACTACACCATCAAATATCAAGCATTACAACATTTACAAACCACAGATATTATGAGGAACAGATCAGATCAAATATGAGGTAAAATCTGAAATTTTTACATTTTTAATGGTGGTGGGTAGGGAACTCAAGTCTTTAACACCTGCATACAGGGTACAGGGTTCAAGCCTGAGGCATACCACACCACCATAAGCACCTGGGGCATTTTCACACACACACACACACACACTCCAGTAAAGCACAAGCACCATACACAAACTCCAGTAAAGCACAAGCACCATACACAAACTCCAGTAAAGCACAAGCACCATACACAAACTCCAGTAAAGCACAAGCACCATACACAAACTCCAGTAAAGCACAAGCACCATACACAAACTCCAGTAAAGCACAAGCACCATAAACAAAGAAAAATAAACATTGTAAATTGAAAGGCACCTTACCTGAATCCTGAATGAATACAACGTCCGTACAATCCATACATCCTTCACTGAAGACCCGAGATCCACATGCTCCTTCCCGACGCCGACGAGATCCCTGAGGCACTGTCCAGTCCCTGCTGCTCCTCTTGCAGTCCGGACGTCCCATAATCCTGGCGGTCTGTGCACTGTAAAAGTGCACAGACGCCTTGTGTCCCCTATGGGGACGGCCGTTTTGAGTGAGCAGATAGACCAGCCGGGAAACTCGACTCGGTCTGTCGCCATCTGGGGACGGCCGGCTGCCCTGAGTATGCGCGCATGAGCCCGCCCAGCTCGGTCGGTCTATGTCCGCCTTAAGGAATTTTAAAAAAATATTTTTTATTTTTCATTTCTTTTTCTTTCTTTTTTTCTTTTTGAGGGGGCTGCAGTCCGGCAGCCCTATGCCACGAGCCGCCCCTGGTCTAGTCTAACCCCTGACTCCTTACTCCCAGCCCCTGTTAAGCCTGACTCACAGAAATATCTTTTTACAAACCATGCTGCTGACCAAGAAACTATTTCACAGGGTCCAAATGGAGTTAAGGCTTCCATGGCAAAAAAAACAACCCCCTCTGACAGAGATTCAAGGGCACTGGATAGATGGGGGGAAAAGGTTTACACATCTGCAACTTTGGCTGTAAGGGCCTTAAACTGTCAATTTCATATGCTTAAGTATCAGCAACATGTCATGGGATTGCTTAAACAGAAAATGTTAAATTCTGAATGTGCAGAAAACAAGGAAATGCAGGATTTATTGTATGCAGCAGAAAAAGTTGGAAAACATACTTTGCAATGTGGTTTTGATTCTTTGGAGTCCTCCTGCAGGGCCGCAGCTATGGGTTCTGTAATTAGGAGGCATGCTTGGTTAAAGGAACAAAATCTGTCTGATCATATTAAAGTTAAATTACTAGATGCACCTTTACAGCATGATACTTTGTTTAGTGTTAAGGCAGAAGAGGTGTTAAAGAAAATGGAGGACAAAGCTAAATCTATGCAAACTGTCAAAGATTTTTTACAAGTACAGCCACCTAGGTTTAGTAGACAGTGGCCTACAAAAAGTTGGTCCTTTCCTGTGTCAGATAGACCTCAAAGGGGCAGACCCAGATGCCCAAGGGCAGATCCCAGGCACAAGGTTCTTACAGGCCCAAGCAATGAGGTGCTTCCACCTCCAAAGCTGGAGAAGACAGATCACAAACATACAGAAAACAGTCTCAACGACTTCCCCCTGCCTGCACCAAGCACTTATCTTCTGGCAGCACCCTTAGGTGGAAAATTAGCACTTTTTGCTCAAAATTGCCACATCATAACCCAGGACAAGTGGGTTCTAAACACAGTGTCACAAGGCTACAAGTTCCATTTCCATACTCTGCCAAAGGCAAACGGCTGGCCAGAGCTGCCAAAAAATCAATGGGCAGAGGCATAAAAATAAGTCTTATCCCCCATAGCCATGGAGGCCATTTAACAAGTACCAGAGCAAGAGCAGGGACAAGGTTTTTACTCGACTGTTCTTGGTACCCAGAAAGGACAAGGTCTGGAGGCTGATACTGGACATATCTATTCTGAACACTTTCCTGGATATTCCAAAATTCAAAATGCTGACTTTGCAGCAGCTTCTTCCCATGCTGGGCAAGAATGTTTGGCTTGTGACTTTAGACTTAAAAGAGGCATACCTGCATGTTCCAATCAGACAACCATGCAGAAGATACCTAAGATTCAAGGCAGGTTCAATGCATTACCAATTCTCTGCACTGCCCTTTGGCTTATCTACTGCGCCCAGGGTCTTTACAAAGTGCCTGGCACCAGTAATTGCATTCTGCAGACAAAGAGGAATACAAATATATCCTTACTTGGATGACTGTCTCATTCAAGCAGAGAACAAGGACATTCTTCTTCAACATCTGGTGTTCGTGAAAAGACTTCTAACATGCCTAGGGTACACAGTCAACAAAAATAAATCAAAACTAGTACCCTCACAAGAGATTACATTCCTGGGTGCAAGCTTGAATACAACTGCCCAGATGGCTTATCTCATGCCAGACAAACAAAGGCAACTGACTACCTATTTCAAAATGTTGGCAACAAAGACCCAGTTATCTGTAAGAAAAATTCTGTAGGCTTTGGGCTTCATGGCATCCTGCATCCTACTAATTCCATATGCAAGACTGCATATGAGGAAACTTCAATGGTACCTAAAAAGTGTTTGGACTCAACATTGTCACAGCCTGGAAACAGTCATTACTCTCATTCCCTGCCTGCAACAGGAGTTTCGATGGTGGGCAAAGGCTTGTCACCAGAACAAGGGACAGCCATTCACATTACCTCCAGCCAGGCAGACAGTAACAATGGATGCATCAGACTATGCCTGGGGAGCCCACATGGTAGGAAGATGCATTCAGGGCACATGGTCCTCAAACCAAATGCATCTACATATCAATCAAAAAGAGATGGTAGCTGTTCAAAATGCCCTCACAGCCTTCAAGGACCTACTTCATCTGGGACAACTACTGATAAAGACAGACAACACCATGGTCATGTGGTATATAAACAAGCAGGGGCACACACATTCTTACCCCCTTTTCAGGCTAGCCATGACCTTGTGGGACACAGCTTTGACTTACCAAGTACATCTGCAGGCACAATTCCTGCCAGGAAAGGAAAATACTCTAGCAGACAAACTAAGCAGAAACCTCATGGATCCCCATGAGTGGAAGCTGGATCCACAAGTCTTCAACATGATAACAAGGAAAAGGGGATGCCCGGACATAGATCTATTTCCCTCCCCTCTCAATTACCAACTAAAAAGATTCTGCACAAGGACTTATCACAGACAAGCATGGAAAGTGGATGCCCTATCTTTCAGCTGGAAAAAACAGTATATGCCTTTCCTTCACTGCCTCTCCTCCCCAAGGTGCTCCTAAAGGTCAGACAGGAGAAGCCAAAGATGATACTGATTGCCCCAGACTGGCCACACCAGTACTGGTATCCAATACTAAGGAACTTATCTCTATACCCAGCTTGGACTTTACCTCAAATACCTCGACTACTGTCCCAGCAAAACAATCAGATCATGCACAGCCAGCTCAGGACATTAAACTTGGCAACATGGTGGATAATGTAGTCATACAAAAAACACCTCTCAGTAAAGCTGTGATGGATGTCATTCTGGAAGCCAGAAGGCCTAGTACTAGAAAGTCTTATGCTGGAAAATGGAAGAGATTCTGTGCCTGGAACCAAGCACAAGGAACTGATACAGTGGTACCAAATATTCCTCAGATTTTTCAATACTTAACTGAGATGCTGGACAAAGGCCTATCTTTTTCATCAATTAAAATTCATGCCTGTGCCATTTTGGCTCATTACAATACAGAAACACCACTTTTTTCTCATCCTTTATTAAGGCAGTACCTCAGAGGAGCCAAAAATTTAAGGCCCCCAAGGAGACTACCAGTGCCTGCATGGGACCTCAACTATGTCTTGGAAAAGCTCACCCTACCTCCTTTTGAGCCAGTGGCTACTGTTGACTTGAAGTTTTTATCTTGGAAAAGAGCGCTGCTCTTAGCAATTACTTCTGCAAGACGAGTTTCAGAGCTACAAGCACTCATGGCTGTGGAACCCTTCATCATTTTTCATCCAGACAGGGTCTCCCTGAGGACAAACCCAACATTTATGCCTAAAGTAGTGTCCAGTGTGGCACTTAACCAAGCCATTCATCTGCCTACTTTTTACCCGAATCCACAGTACAAGGGGGAGAGAATTCTGCATTCTTTGGACATACACAGTCAGCTTAGATTCTACTTGGACAGAACCAAAGCTTTCAGAAAGACAGAACAATTACTAGTGACATATGCTGCAGGATCACAAGGAAAGCCTATCTCAAAGCAGACTATTTCTAAATGGTTAGGACACTGCATTCATTTCTGCTACTTACACCATGGCAAGCCAGTGCCTAAGGGAATTAGCCCTCATTCCACCAGAGCTGCAGCCACCTCAGCAGCCTTTTTCAGGGGAGTACCAACCTGAGACATTTTAGAGGCGGCTACTTGGAGTTCAGTGCACACCTTTAAAAAGCATTATCATCTACCACTCTACTCTAAATCCAGGGCAGGCTTTGCCATTGCAGTTGTGCAGGGCCTCATAGCTGCTCCTACTGCTGTCTAGTTCCAGCCTCCCAACCATAGCTTTGGGAATCTACCCAAATGTAATGACTGCAACAGTGAAACACGAAGAACATAGTACAGGTGTGTACACTTACCATAAATGTAGATGTTCGAGTGTATTCATTGTTGCAGTCCAGGTTACCCACCCGCCTTCCCCCTTTTTTCTTTTGGATCTTATCTTTCCTTCTCTGATTTATACTACCTATGTGGTGTATTTGCTTATAGATGAAAGTAAAATATATATTGATGTATTTATATAAAGTTTGGCTACCCTTTTTGGGGGCACCTGACATCTGGGGCAAGAAAAACTGAAGAAATGGAGTTGGCTACTTCTTTTATACCCCTGACGACCTGACGTCAGGGAAGGGGCAACAGCAGCCGATGCAGGACCCAAGACTTTGGAATTCAGGCTGGCTGAGTGCAACCTGCCAGCAGGATTACCCAAATGTAATGACTGCAACAGTGAATACACTCGAACATCTACATTTATGGTAAGTGTACACAACTGTACTTTTTATACAAGAGACGAAAAGCCAGGGGAAGCTTTTGCAGCTTATATCCCTGACTTAAGAAATAAAGCTAAAACATGCAGATTTGATGATTTCAGAGATGCGTTAATAAAGGACAGGCTTGTGTGTGGTGTTAATAATACTGCAGTGAGAAAGATTTTGCTTCGTGACCATGATTTAACGTTGATCAAAGCTATACAGATTTGTCATATCCATGAACTTAGAGAAAGGCACACAAGTATGCTTGCAAATGACAAGAGCATGGTTTCAGAAGCCTCTAGAGCATGAGTAGGTAGTATGCAGCATGTGACTAGCAGAAGCAGACATAAGCACATGGCAGCTGCAGCCCCTGCAGGTTTTACAGGGAGGATCTCTAACTTTCTAGCAAGTTCAAGACTAGCCCAGCAAAATGGACATACTCAGCGCAATATAAGGGTGAGTCAACAAAACCCAAGTCAAAACTTTATTGTTAACTGTCATAATTGTGGTGCCAGTCATGAGTCTAAAAGAGAGACGTGCTTAGCATTTGGTCAGCAATGCCACAAGTGTAACAAATGGAATCACTTTCAAAAGTTTTGTAAATCAACCAAGTCTCATCCAATTATTAAGAAAGGTCACTCAAAATAGCAAGTTTATCATGTAGAAATCTACAAGCCTACTTTCTATGTAGATGGTGTATCAGTAATTGGTGAAAAGGTTAATGCAGTAGATTTATTGGCAAAGAATGAAGTGTTTTGTGTTTTGTAGTGTCCTGATCAATGGTAAACCTATGGAGCTCAAAGTAGACACTGATTCAAAGTGTAATGTAATATCAGCAGAAACATTTGCTAGAGTAAGAGCTGATGAACAACTTAATTTGGCTAATTGTGCAAATCTTGTTGCTTATGAAGGTGAAGAGATTCAAACCGAAGACTCAGTAGTGCTTTCATGCTATTTAGGTGGGAGCAGTTACAGCTTGCAATTCTATGTAGTCAGAAGACCTGTGCGGTCATTATTAGGTTTCAGAGACAGTTTAAGAATGAAACTGATTTATTTTACCAAGGATGTCCATCATGTAAGCACATGTCCCAGTTCCAGCTTCAGTGATGTTATTTTCACAGAGTATGCTGTTTTTGATGACAAGCTAGGCACATTTCCAGTTGTGTACTCCATGTAAATAGACCCAGAGGTCAGTCCAGTGGTCAGACCAGTGAGAATAGTTATAGTAGCTATGCAGGACAAAGTCAAGGTCCAGCTAGATAAGATGGTGCAGCAAGGTGTGATTTGTCCAGTCACAGAACCAACAGAGTTGGTGTCTTCTGTGGTAGTTGCTCATAAGAAAACCTGAGATGAAATCAGAATATGCATTGACCCAAGAAACTTGAACAAGGCATTAAAATACCTCATCATCCTCTGGGTACAGTCGAGGAGGTTGCCACCCTCATACCAAATGCCACTGTTTTTTCTGTCTTGGATGCAAAGAGTTCATTTTGGCAAGTAATGCTTGATCACAAATCTTTCTTACTGACTACATTCAGTACTCCATTTGGTAGATACAGATTACTCAGAATGCCTTTTGGAATAAAGTTTGCCAATAAAGCAAATGTTTTCAGGTTATCCATGTGCTATAATAGTGGATTATTTACTGGTTGGAGGTAATGGAAAAGCAGAGCATGACAGAAAGCTCAGGAAATTTCTGGACAGAGTATGTGAAGTGAACTTGAAGCTCAATCCTTTGAAATGTAAATTCATGCTTCTAGAAGTTACTTATGTAGGTCATTTATTTACTTGTACAGGCTTATGGCCAGACCCTTCCAAACAAGCAGCCATTCTCGAGATACCAGCTCCAGACAATGTCCAGGCCCTACAGCGTTTCCTTGGTATGGTTAACTATTTGGGCAAATTTATCCCTGACTTTAGTGAGTTATCAGCACCTTTAAGAGAGCTGACATGCAAAAATGTTGCCTGGTCATGGTTGGTACAACACCAGAGAGCATTTGAAAACCTCAAACAGCAAATTGCCAACCCACCTGCATTGAGATCATATGATGTCCATAAACCAGTAGTTCTTTCCTGTGATGCTTCAAAGTTCAGTCTTGGTGCAGTTATTCTTCAAGAGGGCAGACCAGTTGCCTATGCATCTAGAACTCTTACCCAAGCTGCAATGCAGTATGCTTAAATTGAGAAGGAACTTTTGGCAATTGTGTTCACCATGTTCGAAGTTCCATGATTATATTTATGGCCAAGCTACCCAAGTCAAAACTGATCATCAACCTCTAGTCCCTATTTTAAAGAAGCCTATGCATACAGCTCCAGCAAGACTACAAAAAATGATGCTCAGATTACAAAAATACAATTTCAAGATGGTCTACACAAAAGGCAAACTTCATTTATCTGGCTGATACCTTATCCAGATTGCCCAGAAATATCACAGAACAGCTTGATGCAGAGAATTTTGACTTTGATGTCATGGAAGTGCATAATTTTTCTACCACAAGACTTGATGACAAAGACTGATCCAATTTTGCAGAAGCTCAACCACTTCTTAAATGCTGGATGGTCTTCAAAGCAATCTTGTGTACTGCCATAAGTAAAATACTTATTTTCTATACAAAGATGAGATGCTGATAGTATCATTTTCAAAGGTACCAAATTTATTGTTCCTACTTCCTTACAACATGAATACATTTGGATTTTGTATCATGGCCACCCAGGTTCCGAAGCTACCAGAAGAAGCAAAAGAAGGGTGAGAGGACTAGTATTTTGGCCTTCTCTGTCAAAGAACATTGATAAAGTACTTTCACCTTGTTTAGTATACAATAGTACTAAACCACATTTGCAAAAAGAACCACTTCAGCTAAGCCAGATTCCTGAACTACCTTGGTCAGCAGTAGCTACTAACATATTTGAGTGGAACAATCAGTATTACTTAGTGTTGGTAGACTCTTATCTGAACTGGTTTGAGATCGATTTGCTACCTAACCTAACATCCAGTGCTGCTATTACTAAGTTGAAACATCATTTTTCAGTCCATGGTAGTCCACAAAAAGTTATTTCTGACAACAGTACCCAGTTTACCAGTCAATTGTTTCAGAAATTTGCAAAAGGGTGAGACTTTATCCATGTTACTAGTAGTCCAGAATACCCACAGTCAAATGTCCTTGCTGAACGTGCTGTACAGAGTGCAAAGCAATTGCTAGAGAGGTCAAAGCATGACAGTACTGTTATCTTCTTGAATTTACTTAATCTCAGAAATATACACAGTGACAACCTACTTGGCTATCCTGCTCAGAGATGTCTATCTATCAATCTAGCACAACATTGCCTATCAGTTCTAGTTTGTTAGTGCCTAATGCTAAAAATAACATAGTAGTCAAAGCCCAACTCTTTAAGAAGCATTCCTTTCAGGAATCCAGCTATGATAAAATGAGCAGATTTCTTCATTGTTAAAAGAAGGAGAGACAGTGAGGATGCAAATGGTGGAAGGCTTTGATCAAATTGGTTAAGTGAGAATCATATGTGCTCAGCTGAGATCCTACGTAGTGAAATCTGAGGGTAAAGAATACAGGAAAACTGCAGGCATCTTCTTCCAGTGTCTGAATCGATATTGCAGCATTGAACCTGTGATACAGACTCGAGATCTCAGAGCAAACCTGACAATGTTCATACTGAAGAACATATCTCAGTATCTATTCCCATTCTTGATGATGTCCCAGATGTCCCCAAAGTTGAACATTCCTTGAAGACAGTCCCCATTGCTAGATCTAATTCCGATTTTTATGTTACACGATCAGGTTGTATTTTGACCTTGTGTAAAATACAAAGCAACCTGGACATGAGTGTTTTATATGTGTGATTGCATGTCAAAGAATTAATTATGTATAACTGCATGTGAAAAGATCATTTTTGTGTAATTGCATGTCAGTGAATACTGTCATTTGGAGTATTATCTATTTCTCAAAGATGGAGGATGTAGAACAGAGTGTGTGTTGTAACTTTAAGAAGCATTTCCAGGTGTAGGCACGTGCATATAAATAGTGAACACATGCAGGCAGCAGTGCCATTTTGAGAGAACAGCCAGAGTGTTAACACATATGAGTATAGTAGTCTGTTTATATGTTTATTTAAATTAAAGATGTTAAGTTGTCTATCTCGCCTTCATTCTTGCTGGATGGGTTCGGAGCCGACCTCGGCTCCGACTCGGCCACTCTAAAAGCTCGAGAGTTGGTTCCACCGGCTCGAGGCTCCCCTTATATCCCACAATGTTAGGCGTGAGTTACCTCAGATCTCGTTTGCCGCTACAGCGATCGAGGTGTTGGTTTTCTACCGGTTCTTGGTAAGTGACTTTTCTTGTAAAGTTAGTGTATTAAAACCCCTTTAATTTTAATATTTATACTTATTTCCCTTAGTTTAGAGGAATTCTTATCCCCTTTCTTAAAAATTCCTGTTTTTTTCCCACAAGAACTTTAAGTTCTTCCCTTGGGCCTACAGGCCTTTTTCTTTCCCTAGTGGAGTGTGTGTGTTATATTTTCTTATTTTAAAATACCTAGTTAGTTGTTTTATTTTAAGTTAAACTAGACAGGGTGTAATCAGTGTGCTTGTGACTGTGTGTGTGATTACACTTTTTGAGATGTCTAAAGAAGCAAAGGTCTCCGGATTCAAGAAGTGTGATGCGTGCTGTCAGAAAATGTCTCTGACAGACGCTCACACTTCTTGTGTCTACTGTCTGGGACCTTTGCACCTGCAGGACTCCTGTGCTGTTTGCCATGGCTTCAGCCCCAGGGTCCTGCAGGAAAGAAAAAATAAGTTAATTTTAAGGGGCTTACTCAAGCCAGAGGATTCCCTTTCTGTGTCTACAGGGAAGCCCTCTAAGGCATCTAGGTCTTCGGCTCCGACAACTGAGCCGAGACCTAAGGTTTCTAAACCTCTGCCTACATCGGCTCCAGCTGGAGCCGATGAGTCTCAGTCCACGGTTTCTGTGGTTCCCTCGGCTCCGGCTGGAGCCGAGGTATTAGAAATTCCCGTGTCGGCTCCGACCAGACCTTCGGAGCCGACAACTAGGAAGAGGTCCAGGTCACCATCCCTTGGCTCCGTTCATTCGGCTCCAGGATCTCCCCTGCTGTCTGAACAGAGCCAAAGATCTCACTCCTCTAGGTCATCGAGGCTGTCGGATCATGAGGGTAGTGAGTCGACTTCTTAAGTCCGAGGCACTGGCCCAGATGCTTCAGAGCCTGACTCATCAGTCGATGCCTGCCCCTGTCCATCAATATATTCCTCCTTCGACTCTCTTGAGCTCAGAGCCGGGTCGCATCGGAACCGAGACTGTGATAGCGTCGGAGCCGATACAATTGTCTTCGGCTCCGTCGTCGGCTCCGATTTCTTCCTTGGAAGAATCTCGGCGCCGGACTTCCCTCGTCGGCTCCGAGGGGGTGAGTGGCATCGGACCCTTGTCCGACCCCCCTCTCCCTCTTGGTGCTTCGGCGCTGGTGAGTTCGGCTCCGACATCGGCCTCGGAGCCATCACTGTCGGTGCCGAGGGAGGTTCTTAGCTTCTCGGAGCGGGGACCTCTGGCTTTGCCTGACAGGGGTGCATTCGAGGTCATGCGGAGTGTGTTAGAGCCTGGCTCTACTCCACAGTCGGCTCCGTCCGCCCCTCCCTCTACGGTGCCTCAGGTCAAGTCGACTCACTCCCTCATCCCGGACCGCAGAGAGCCAGCTCCTCAGGAACCCCCTGTGGGGATTTCATCCTCTTCTGAGGCCTCTCCTGATTTGGCAGAAGAGCCCCCTTGGAAGAGGAAGTGTAAGAGGAAACACATTGACTCACCTGAGTCCATCACATCTGTGTATCTTGAGGCGTTTGGCTCTCCCCCTTCCACCTCCTGGGTGTCCCCCCCCTTTGACCCCCTCATGCAGGTGGTTGCTAAGAAGGCATGGACGGCTCCTGATTCAGTGGACCCCACTCCCAGGAGACCCTCCAAATTCATAACGGCACCAGCAGACAAACAGTTCTTGACAAAAGGAGTCTCTGTGGATGCTATGGTGGTAGCTGCTGCCACTAAGAAGGAGCTAGCTGATCCTTCAGTACCTGTCCATCCACCTAACAAGGAATCTAGGTCCATGGACAGGTACGGGAAGCGGATGTTCTCATCAGCGACATTTACCATGCGCTCGCTGAACTACCTATGCCATTTTACTTGTCTTCAAAGGGACTTGATCAAAGAAGCGAGTGAAATGTTAAAGGACCCTACAGCTGCGGGTTTTCAAGATAAGATGAACACGCAGCTGGCTACCCTTAACTCCATAACCAACTCCTCCATGCGCCTTCTTTCTTACGCGGCTGATGGAGCGAGTAGGGCCGCAGGGACAGGTGTGGCCTTACGTAGGCATGCCTGGATGCGGCTATGCAATTTTAGGACCCTTCAAGACGTCTTTCACTAACTCCCCGTTTGATGGATCATCTCTCTTTGGTCCTCAAGTGAAAGAAACCTTGACTAGGTGCGAAACTGATGGCAAGACCCTTTCTGCCATCGGAGTCCGTTTTTCTACTCCTTCTAGGCCTTACCCCAAAGGCCAGAAAGGTGGAAAGATGTGGTTCCGTAAACAATCTCAAGGGACTTCGCCTGACGCACAGAGTCGTTTCCCCGCCAGAGGCAGAGGCGGGAATAACAATGGTAGAAGTCGCCCTAGGGGGCAGGGGGGGTCTGCAGAACCAGGGCAATCGGGAAGCCTTCTCTGACAAGCCCTTTCAGCATCCCTGAGGTGTTGCCCGACTGCCCACCTTCGGAGGCAGTCGGGGGAAGATTGTCACTGTACCCAGAAGCCTGGCTATCCCTGACTCAAGACAAATGGGTACAGTCCATCATTTCCAAAGGCTATTCTATCCCCTTTCTTCGCATTCCAAACCAATCAAAAAAATCCCTTCCAGATGTTCCACCCGCTCAAAGGGATCTAGCGGTTTTGGAAATTTCAAAACTGCTTGCAAAAAGAGCAATTCAGCCAGTTCCAGCAGACCAGCAAGGATCCGGAATCTACTCAAGGTTCTTTTTAGTTCCAAAGAAAACAGGGACTGGAGACCAATTTTGGATCTCAGTATCTTGAACAGATCAGTCAAGAAAACAAGATTTCGGATGGTCACGCTGCAATCCATCCTTCCCCTTTTGGGCAAAGGAAACTGGATGTGCTCTATAGACCTTCAGGATGCGTACTATCACATAAAAATGAACAGACGCTCCAGAAGATTCCTCCGCTTCAGGCTGGGAACCAGTCATTTTCAGTTCAGGGCCCTGCCCTTTGGTCTCACCACTGCCCCCCGGGTGTTTACCAAATGCATGGCAGTGGTAGCTTCTCACCTGAGACGACAAGGATTCCAGGTGTTTCCATATTTGGACGACTGGCTCCTCACAGCTCCCACCAAGCATCTCCTTCTGGTGGCCAGAGATTATACCTTTCGCATTTGTCAAAAGTTAGGCATTTCAATAAATTGAGAAAAGTCTGTTTTGTCGCCTTGTCGTGCTATTACTTTCATAGACGCAAATCTGGACACAGTGGACATGTCTGCGAGACTAACACATCAGAGAATAGCAGACATTCACAAACTGGTCTCACTCCTTTTCAACAACAACAGAATCAAAGCCAGGTTAGTTCTGAAGGTGTTGGGGATTATGGCGGCCATACCTCTGCTTCCGTTAGCCAGATTCCACATGCGGATCCTTCAATGGATGCTCTTCACACAATGGTCATACCAGCAACTTCCAATATCTCACACCATTATGATCACGCAGGCGGGCAGAAATCATCTCATGTGGTGGATGTCTTCCCCTCAGCTCTTGTTGGGAAGACCCTTTGTTCCACCCCCTCCGGTTGCTACTCTGACAACGGATGCCTCCCTGATCGGGTGGGGGGGGCATTATCAGGGCAGGACGGTCCAGGGCACATGGCAACCAAACGAATGCCACTTGCACATAAATGTTCTAGAGATGAGAGCAGTGCTTTTAGCGTTGCAAGCCCTTCAAGACTCTCTTCCCTTGGGAACGATTGCAATCCAGACAGACAATATGTCTGTAGTGTGGTACATCAACAAACAAGGCGGAACCAGGTCATACCCCCTGTGTCGAGAAGCACTCAGACTGTGGCAATGGGCGATTTCTTCTCAGCGATTTCTGATAGCAACGCACATCCCCGGGAAGTCCAATCAAATTGCGGACAAGTTGAGCAGAGCTATTCTCATGCCTCACGAGTGGTCTCTGAAAGACTCTGTTGAGAGAAATTTTCCTCAAGTGGGGTCAGCCTTGCTGCGATCTTTTTGCTACTCCCCAAAACAGCAAGTGCAGAGAATTTTTCACTCTATTCCCTTTACCAGGCCAACCCAGCAGAGACGCTCTAGTCCAAGTTTGGCCCCGGGGACTTCTGTATGCATTTCCTCCCTTCCCACTAATCTCTCACATGATACAGAAAGCTATCATTCAGAAGGCCTCATTGATCCTCATTGCTCCTTACTGGCCTCGACAGGTGTAGTTCCCCTTTCTACATCAATTTCTATTGGAGCGACCGTGGCATCTGGACCTAGTTCCAGATCTGTTGATCCATCAGTCGGGTCAGTTACATCGCTCCCTCCCCTCTCTGAACCTCACTGCTTGGTTCCTCCAGTTCCAACCTTAGCCAGGCTTCCTCAATTATCTCACTCCGTTCGAGATATTTTGATAGCTTCCCATAAATCTTCCACTCGGAAGATTTATTTGAGTAAGTGGAAACGCTTCACATATTGGGCTCAAGGAAGGGACATAGATCCTTTCACTGCTTCCATCCAAATAGTCCTTGAATTTCTAGCTGAACTCTTCCATGCAGGTTCATCTCCTTCTACTCTTAAAGTTCAATTGGCAGCTATTTCTAACTTTCATGTGGGTATTTCTGAGTCTGCCTTAATGTCCCACAAGCTTTGCAAAGCCTTTTTGAAAGGAGTTTTTCTTCTCAGACCTCCTATAAGAAATCCTCCTTCTCCTTGGGACCTAAATTTAGTTCTTACTTCTTTGATTCTTCCCCTTTCGAACCTGCAGCCTCCTGTTCTTTAAAATTGCTATCATGGAAGACTCTCTTTCTGGTAGCTATTACTTCAGCTAGAAGAGTTTCAGAACTTCAAGCACTCAGCTGTCGACCTCCTTTTATATTGTTTCATAAGGACAGGGTATCCTTACGAACGAACCCGTCCTTTTTGCCTAAGGTAGTCTCGACATCAAATCTAAATCAAAGCATTGACCTCCCTGTCTTTTTTCCAGAATATTCCAATAGGTCTGAGCAAAAATTACACTGGCTAGATGTTCATCGTCAGTTGAGGTACTATTTGGATAGAACAAAACAATTCAGAAAATCTGACCAGCTGTTTGTCTCCTATGCAGAAGGCAGAAAGGGACTTTCAGTTTCAAAGGTATCATTATCTAGATGGCTAACATCTCTGATTTCCCTTGTATATGAAATTAGACACCAAAAGCTGCATGATTAACCTAAGGCCCATTCCACCAGAGCTTTGGCTACTTCTTTAGCCTTCCAAGACAGACTGCCTATTGACACCATTTGTGCAGCGGCTACTTGGGCTACTCCTCACACTTTCATTTCTCATTATAAGTTGGATTTAGCTTCTAGGCATAGAGCTAACTTTGGTTCCACTGTTCTCAGGAGTCTGTTCCGTTAGGCCACCCGGGACAAGGTGCTAGGGACGCGGTCCCATCCAGCAAGAATGAAGGCGAGATAGACAACTTAACATATAGAAGTTATGTTCTTACCATAACGTTCCATGTTAGTTGTCTTCTTCTCGCCTTCTTCTTGCGTCCCACCCTCCTGCCCCCTGGCCTGGACAGACCTAGAGGAGTTGTGATTGTGACCTCTCTTTCTACCAACTCTGTACTTAGGTATATGCTCTGCTGTGCATATTTCCTGGATCAGGATGTAGGTCACCCTTCTTTTTCCTTTTTTATAGAGGTGGACTTTGCTACTAATTATTCCATTACTACTATAGGCTGGGCCTAGCTTACAAACGAGATCTGAGGTAACTCACGCCTAGCATTGTGGGATATAAGGGGAGCCTTGAGCCGGTGGAACCAACTCTCGAGCTTTTAGAGTGGCCGAGTCGGAGCCGAGGTCGGCTCCGAACCCATCCAGCAAGAAGGCGGCGAGAAGAAGACAACTAACATGGAACGTTATGGTAAGAACATAACTTCTATTTACTAGGCCTCAATCCAGATGTGTTTATGTGTAATAAAACTGCTTGAACTGATCCCACCACTGTTAATCTGTTTTATCCTGACCACATGAGCAACAGGGGGGGGGGGTTCCTCAGATTCTGGTGAGGGAGGAAGTCCCAAATATGATTATTGAGTGTAGGCCAACATTGAAGCCTTCAACATTTCATAAGGTGGACATCCCCTTAAAAAAGAAGCAAAAGATGAAACATGTTTCTTCTGTTCCCAGTGACCCTCCAAGTGAGTAGCAGAATTTTACACAGGTCTTATTTAATGCCATTATAACTTTGAAGCCTTCTCAGGGGGTCTCTTTTCCGGCTCTGCCTTGGTAATCTTCTCCTGTCAAGAGATTTAGGGATCAGGATTTTTCTAAAGAAGAGGATTTAGATGAGGAATCCTTGGCCTATTCTACCCAGATTTCTTCCCCTCTATAGTATGGTTCTGAAGAATAGGAGTCTACCAGTCCTGAATCTCTTTTTCAGGAGATTTCATTTGGGGATACCATTGCTAAGATGATGTAGTTCTTTAAATGGGATTGTTCTCAGGTGTCTGATGTGCAGAAGAGATATTATGAGCTCCTTCAAATGGAGTCACCTAGATCCTCTGCTCTTCCTCCTGTTTTGGCTGCTTTACTGGATGCTTTTTCTTCTGCTTCTCAGGATCCAGATTCTCAGTCCCATGCTCCTAAGAAACTAGAATGGTTTTATAAAATACCTGATGGTAAATTCCTTTACAAGTGTTCATCTGCTGACCCTTCAGTGGTCTGTGTGGCATCTAATACTTACTTACTTACTTATGCCCGTCACCCTTGACAGGGTATGGGCCACCAACTACAGCTCTCCACCGAATCTTGTCCTGGGCCAGCTGTTCTATTTGGTTCCATGTGTAGCCTCTAAGCTTAGCATCTGCCTCAAAGTCTCGCCTCCAGGTGTTTCGTGGGTGGCCTCTTCCTCTCTTCCCCTGAGGATTCCAGCGCAACGCCTGTCTTGTAATGATGTTTGCTGGTTTGCGAAGAGTATGCCTGATCCATCTCCACCTCCTCCTCTTAACTTCTTCCCCAATCGAAAGTTGGTTGGTCCTTTCCAAAAGGGTGGCGTTGCTAATAGTGTCTGGCCATCGAATCCGTAGAATCTTCCTGAGACAGCTATTTGTAAATGTCTGAAGTTTTTTAGTGGTAGTCTTGTTTAACCCCCAGGTCTCTGCCCCATACAGCAGTACTGACTTCACGTTAGAGTTAAACAGCCTTATCTTGTTGATCAAGGATAGTTCTCTTGTTTTCCAGACCCTATTTAACTGTATGAAGGCTGCTCTTGCTTTTCCTATCCTTGCCCTGACATCAGCTTCTGATCCGCCCTGCTTGTCAATTATGCTGCCAAGGTAGGTAAAGGACTGCACTTTCTCCAGTGGCTTCCCTTGCAGAGTGATAGGGTTAGTATTTGTGGAGTTTAATTTAAGGATCTTTGTCTTCAGATTGTTAATGTTAAGACCCACCTCTAGTGCTGTAACCGCCACCAAATTTGTCTTGTTTTGCATTTGCTGCTGGCTGTGAGAGATGAGGGTGAGGTCATCAGTATAGTCCAGATCTTCCAGCTGACTCCATAGGGTCCATTGGATCCCGTTTTTCTGTCCTGCAGTAGATTTCTTCTTAATCCAATCGATAACTAACAGGAAGAGGAATGGTGACAGTAAGCATCCTTGCCTGACCCCAGTTTTTACTTGAAAGCTTTCAGAGAGCTGCCCTCCATGTATAACCCTGCATGATAGACCATGTATGAGTTCTTTATCAAATTTACTATTTTCGTTGGTATACCATAGTGCTTCAGAAGGCTCCACAGTGTCTCTCTGTCCACGCTATCAAACGCCTTTTCAAAGTCAACAAAGTTGATATACAATGGTGAGTTCCATTCAACTGACTGTTCCACAATTATTCTGAGCGTTGCAATTTGATCAGTACACGATCTATTTTTGCGGAAGCCTGCCTGCTCTTCTCTCAGCTTTTTGTCAGTGGTGTCCTTTATCCTTTCCAAAAGGATACGGTTGAAAACTTTTCCTGGAACTGATAGAAGATTGATGCCTCTGTAGTTGTCGAATTTGCTAAGGTCCCCTTTCTTGGGAAGCTTAATGAGATGGCTCTCTTTCCATTCTGAAGGAACAGTTTCCTCTGCCCAGATTCTTTCAAAGAGTGGGTACAACATCTCCACTGATGTATTCAGGTCTGCTTTAAGGGCCTCTGCCGGGATGTCATCTGGTTCTTCCGCTTTCCCATTTTTCATTTGGATGATGGCTTTCCTGATCTCCTCCTTGCTTGGCTTTTCACAATTGATTGGTAGATCTTCATTGGCTGGCTCAATAATTGGAGGGTTTAGAGGTGACGGTCTGTTTAGAAGTTCTTCAAAGTGTTCCACCCACCTTTTCAGTTGATGTTCTATACTATTGATGGTTTTCCCTTGCTTATCTTTAACAGGTCTCTCTGGCTTACTGTACTTTCCTGAAAGTTGCTTGGTGATATCATACAACATTTGTGTTACCACTGTAAGCTGCCAGTTCTGCCTCAACTGCCAACTGTTCCACATAATTGTTCTTGTCTATTTTAATGCATCTTTTGACCTCTCTGTGGGCATCTTCATATTCTTCTTGGGCCTTGATCTTTGAAGCTCTGGTTTTACTGTTGTTTACTTTTGCCTTCTTCCTCTTTCTGTCTTCTATCTTTACCAATGTTTCTGCAGTGATCCATTCTTTCTGATGATACTTTTAGGTCCCAGTGTCTCTTGACAAGCTAAGTCTACAGCCTTTTTCACATTCTGCCATGAGCTGTTTACTCCACCCTCCTCAACCAGTTCTTGTAGCACTTCAAATTTGTTCTTCAGTGCAATGTTGAACTGTTCTTTTGTCTGAGAATCTTTCAATAGATGAACATTGTATTTGATTCTCCTAGATGACTCTTGAATCTGGGTTCTTTTTAGCTTTAGCTTCAGTCTAGCCACCACCAAGTGATGGTCAGATGCTACATCTGCCCCTCTTTTCACTCTGACATCTTGTAATGTTCTTCTAAACCTTCTACAGATGCATATATGATCTATCTGGTTTTCTGTTGTGTAGTCAGGGGAGACCCATGTATTTTTGTGTATCCGTTTGTGGGGAAAAATGCTGCCTCCAATGACGAAATTGTTGAGAGCACATAGATCAACAAACCTTTCACCATTCTCGTTGATTGTTCCCAGAGCATGTGTACCCATGATTTGCTCATATCCTATGTTACTGGATCCGACCTTGGCATTTATATCGCCCATAAGGATAGTAAGGTCTTTGTCTGGGTAGGTCTCGAGGATCTGCTGCAGTCTTTCATAAAACTGATCTTTATCTTCCTCTTCACTGTCATTAGTTGAAGAGGAACAGTTGAAGAGGACAGTGGCATCTAATAAGCCTTCCAAATTACTGCCCTCAACTAAGCTTCTGCCTTCTGATAAGGACAGCAGGACTATGGAAAGTCTGAGTAAGAAAGTTTATACTTCAACCACCCTAACCTTTCAGGTGATTAATTATCAGACTCATATGATCAGATATCTTTTGTCTTTCCTTTCTCAAGATTGTCAGGTTATTTCTGACCTTCCTGATTCTCAGGGTAAGACTTCTGCCTTGTCTTTGTTAGGGGCTTCTTCTCAGGTAGCTCACCATTCCATTAAGTGTAGTTATGATGCAGCAGATGATTCTTCTAGGGCTGCTGCTTCAGGATCAATTTTGAAAAAATATTTCTGGCTACAACTTCAACCCCGGGCCTGATGATATTAAGGCTAAACTGATGGATGCTCCTCTAGACAACAAATATTTGTTTAGTGCTGCTGCTGATGGTTTGATCAAGTCCCTGCAGGTGAAAGGCAAGGAGTTACAGGATTTGAGATATATTTTTGTTTCACCAGTGCCTAGCTGTTCAAAGGCACTCTCGTCCTCCTCCTGAAGGTAAAAAAGGTGGTAGGAGGTCTTATTCAGCTAAATCTACTCAGACTACTCCTGCTCAGAAGCTGTTCTTTCCTGATAAATTAGGTGCTGTCTGACTACCAGACTCTTCCCAGCCACATTCCTCTTTCTGTTCATCTTTCTCTGTCTCTTCTCATTTACTTAACCATAACCCAATATTCTTGAGTTCTTTCCATCATTCACCAAGGATATTTCATAGTTTGGAAATCTCTTCCACCCTTCATGGGCATTCCTCAAACACCTCAAGAACAGTTATGCTTCTTTCCGGAGGTGCTTCAGGATCTTTTGACTCAGGGAACTATTTAAGAGGTTCCAACTGCCGAAAGGAGGGAAGGGTTTTATTCCAGAATGTTTTTGTTCCTGTTAAGGTTCAACCATAATAAAACAAACTTCAGTCATTGGCAGATTAAAAATACAGTTTATTAAAGAGAAATAATACACATGTAGGAGAAAGTGCTTAAGAAGTCATGTCTCCCTGAACAAAAGAATTCATGATCTTTTTATAGGAAAACTAACAGAGTAGTAACCTTTAGTAATCATACCACTGCTAGCATCCAGCAGAAAAATGCTAATACAGATCATAATACAGTTTATTCTTCAGACCATTACTAAATATCAAATAGAAATATGTCAAGTTTAGTAAAAATAGATTTCCAATTTCTTATCTACATTTTTAGCTTAGTATTGAATGTTTCTTTTTACCATGTGATTTAGAAAAGAGTGCTGCCTCAGGCTCAGGAAATGAGACTTAACATTCTGTACTTTTCCATGTTTCTGCTTATGCTGTTGCAAACACATACACTAACCTTCTAGGGCACATGCAATTTCATTTTAACCCTCTACAATCCCTCACCCCTCAGGGGTTGGGAGGGTGGCTTAATGGTTAAGGTGTTTGCCTTACAAATACAAGGTGCAGAGTTTGAGTCTCACAAGGGATAATTGGCTAGGCTTAAAATGGCTCACAAGGGCAGTTAGCTTAGTACTAAACTATGAACCTATGAACCTATTTGATGCTGATAAAGAATCACACTTGTATCATAAAACATCCTTTACACTACAAAATATATTGTCATACATTTTTCCAAAACCTTCAAAAACAAACTAATTTTCACTTCCTATTTGACTTTCATCATTGATACGATCTGTAAATGGCACTTTTTCAAAATCACGAACATCCAAACTTTATAATAGTGGGTTAGATCGAGATGCAATGTATTTGGTTATTAAAGCTTTGCATAAAAATTAAAGCAAAACCACAATCATAATACTAGCAGTATGCATAATAAATTTCAACAAACTGCCTCCCCATCCTGAAAATAAATTGGATGGCCAAGCCCATTCTTTGGTATCTAACAGTCCAGCCACTTTTGGATGATCTCCAAATGACTACATATTGCATACTATTTATCAGGAATAAATTAACAGCATTTCTCATGCACAAATGTGCATGTCCCTCCCTTTGACACAAGTACAAATTTTGGAGTACTACTGCACACATGGCACTCAGCTCTAGAATTAACAGTTTCAAAAGTTGTGTTGCTTAACACTTCTAATAGCTCAAAGAGCTTTCTCAGCTCCCAAATTGATTTTACATTCCCATAAGCAGGTAATATACCAGCCCCAGAAATAACATCATCACCAATGTCCACATGAGAAAGTCCTTTAAAAGCTGCTTGTTCTAAATCATGATGATAAATTCATGAAGTATCAACCTTTCCAACTGGATTTTTTACAGTATGAGTATCTCGTGTATTACGAATTTTCCCACTAGGCAGGGTATCTACATGTTGAATGGCTGGAAGAACTCTCCCAATATAACAACACCCCAACCAGTTTGCTGGCAGCCAGGGATATGCTAGATGGCCACAAATAAAATAAAAGTATTTCTGCCTGACTATACGTTTTACTGCGCTTCCACTATAAATTCTTTGGGTAATATTACATTTGCTTTGTCCAACCTCCACAGTCCTATTTATCGCATGGCAAGTATAGCCCTTGACAATTAATGAAAGTCTAAGTGCAGCAGTTTTATTAAATGATGTGACACTATGCCACTAACTATTTTTACCTGGTACCACTGATGAAAAAGCTGTCCCTGTATCAACTTCATTTACAGGTACTGGTAACAATGAGATACCTCCATCATCAGTCACCCTGCTAGACAGGAGCCCAGAGAAGTAAATATTGTGGGAAAAAATTTCCAGGGAATTGTTATGGCTAGGCTTGCATAGGCCTTAGGGCCGATAGCCTAGTACCAACCTATGAACCTATGACAGTAGGTATGTGGCACATACCCAACAGTTACTAACATTTAGAGTCTTAGTATATGTATTCAAAGTGGCATGAAATGTACTGAAATTTGAATGTCAGTTTGCTGATTTCTGTCTAGATTTTATCAATCGTTTTATTTTCTGTTAAGAAATTGAACAGTACTTACAATTTCAGCAGGGATCAGGAAATGTAGTAGTAGAACAAAAATAATTGCAGTTATCATGGCAACAATCAGACATAAATGGCAAGCTGGGTGGGGTTGCAGTGGGTTTTCAAAAATGTCCAGGCACAAATTTGTTTTGTGATGAATAGCTCATTACTGCACTCCAAACACACTCCATAATTATTTCTGTTGTAGTTTAGCTCCCATGAGCGGTGTTTGGTCTCCTGAGTCAGAGAAATGTCCCCTTCTGGTATTCTCACAGTATCAGTTGTTGGTTCTGTTCCCAGCCTCTCTGTTTTTTCTTCTGGTACGAGAGGAAACTGCAGCAGATAGGTTGAAGGGAATTGGTTGGCTTCCCTCATTAGGTACTACTTTTCAGACATGTAGCTTTAATGAAGAGCACCAGGAATGGGCCTTTCCATCAAGGTTGGAGGACATGTCATCTAGAGAAGGAACAAACAAACACCCAATCTCCTGGGTTGACATCATGTGTTTTATCAGGATCAGGCTGGAGCTGGCACTGATAACCTGTGAATGAAGATGGTGAAGAACAGAAATAAGTTGTTTACAATAAGTAAGCATTGTTTCATCAACTACCTGCAGATCAAGACTTGTGGGTAGGGTTGTGGCTGGCATCCTCATAGGGTGTCCCATGAGGATTTCATGAGGGGAGAACTTTCTAGGTGCACAGATTGCACTGCGGATAGCAAATAAAATTAAAGGTAAAGCTTCTGGACATTTTATAACCATTTCTGCAGTAAGTTTTGCTAACTTCGTTTTCAAAGTTTGATTTATTCTTTCTAATATGCCTGAGGTCTGTGTGGACAGTGATAATGCATCTGAACATTTTGAATTTACAAATTTATGTGACTCATAAAATGAGTACCTCTGTCTTACTGAATGCAACATGGTACCACAAAATGGGTATAAACTCATACAGAATCTTCTTGGCCACTGAGGCAGCTTCATTATTTTACACATGGGTATGCTTCTACCAAACCCAAGAAAACATCAGTCAAAACTTGTACATATTTAAACTTTGCACACATTGGTAATTCTATGAAGTTACCCTGTATACAACAAAAAGGTCCCCATGGCTTTTTAATATGCTGTGTGGGAACAGTTACAGATTTAGAAACATTAAATTGAAGCCATATATTATGTTTGTACAAGATGCTAAACAACGTCTGAAGCATAAGGAGCATACCAGTCAGTCAACATCTGTCTTATTAAAGGATTTTTTCCAGATAGGAAGGCATATGGTAAGTCTATTCCAATTGCGGTAAAAAAGTTTGTGATGCTACTAACCTTCCATCCAGATGACACTAAAGTGAGTCCGGGGAATGACAGCAGCCATCATGGATCCACCTTGCCCTTTCAGAGTTGTCAGCTTGGTCCTGAAAAAACACTTCCTGTAAAGTTACAGGTACATTTTCAACTTGAAAAGTTTGCAAAAAAGAAGCCTAAACAGGATTTAACAAAGCAGCCTGCTTTGCTACTCTATCAGTAAAGCTATTTCCTACTGATTCAAATGAGATATCTCACCTATGAGCAGGGTTGCCACCTTTTAACAAGGGCAAAGTGGGACATGGGGGTGTGGTCAACATGATAGGGGTGTGGCCAACATGACACTGGCCACACCCCCACCACGACATCACCAGAGTTGTTAAAGGAGATGCAGTATTAGTTATGGATGCAACATTGTGACATTACAGCATACTGAAAACTCAAACCATTTAAATGAAGTGAACTATTACTGCACACACACTAATCGGTTGTAACAATAAACTTTAAAGGAATTAAAAACACACTACTCATTAAACAGACACTTGTTTATTTAAAAAGTAAAATTCATAAACCATCCATTGCTATTCAGAAAGAAAACTTAAAAAATCTACATACCACATGCAAGCCAAGTATAAAATTAAGACTGTCAATTAAAGCTAAAGCAAAGAACACAAAACTACATACCCTAGTACAAATTAATGCTAAACAAAGAAAAACACAAAATTACGTACAATAAATCACTTTTTTTTAAAAGTGTATTTTGAATTTGATTTTATGGCTTGAAGAAGGGCCCGATTTGAAATAATATTCGAGTAAAAGTCACAACATTTCATCCGGTAATTTACACTCATCATGAGTTCAGCTTTTAACAAGTCCACACTACATCGGTTTCAAGCACATCTGTCCATTTACCTTTCACCAGTGAAAAACTCTTTCTGCAAATGCGTTTGAGGGTGGTATAGATAAAACCCTAGCAATTACCGGATAGAGTGTAGTCAGTTCAGGCCCTTCTTTGAAAAGCTTCAGCCACTTCTCTCCTGGGGTCAAGCTTGTGTTACATAACTGTTCGAGAGAGGGCCTAATTGCCAAGTAGTCCCTAAAAAGATAATCTTCATCTACATCCTGCAGACTCAGGGCAGTGGCCACATTCAGCAAATCACTGAAGGCAAAGGGCTCATTTAAAGATAATTTAGATAGTGTAAACAAGTAGTTGCTTTCAGTATAATCAAACCACTGCTCCAGGTATTTCACTGCTGTCTCCAAGAAAACAATAAAGTCTCTTTTCAGTTTGTTAGCAGAAGTGCTGTCTAATGTGCTCATAAGTGCCCTAAGTTTCCTCCAAAGAAAGCACCTTCAGCTCTTGCCTGCAGTTTTGCTTGAGAGAGACCATTACACAATAAGTTTCCATGGCAGTAAGTGCTGATTTTTCTAATGTACTTATGTGTTCATTAAAATCGACAAGAACAGCACAGAGAAAGTGCAGATAGTACTGGGGCAGTGTAGGCAATTCATTCTCACCATGCTCGTTACCTGAAAAGTACGACCATATCTGCCGGGGGGGTCTCCTCTTCTCCCTGAGAGAGGAAATAGGACTGGAGCACTGGGAGATTTTTCACTACTCTTTCAATGGCTGGGAGTAGTGACAGCCACCTTGTTGGCACATGTCTTAACAGACTCTCAAATTCCATGCCACAAAACTCAAAGAAGTCTTTCAAGTCTCTGGTCCTTGTAGCAGAACCAGAAAAGTGGCTGAAAAGTCTCATTACAAATGCTTCCACATCGTATGGTAGTTGTGCTGCAGCTTTTTTGGCTGCATTGTGAATAATATGGGCAAGACAGTTAGCTTTCTGGAGTGATGGGCACTTTTCTTTTAATCTGGTATACACACCAGATTTCTTCCCATAGTTCACACTGGCATTATCAGCCCCATAAGCTGAAATATGGTTCCAGGGCAAGGAATGCCTTTCCATAATGTTGGAAATTTGCTGTGAAATAGCCTGTGCAGATTCGTCAGGGTCTTCATAGAAGTCCAAAAGGCCATTCACCACCCCTTCTTCTTTAGAAAATACCTCACAACAAGGGGAAATAATTTTATGTTCCCCTTGTTGGAAGCATCTGATGAAATTGCAAATGAAGTACCTGGTTTTTGAAGGTCATGCATGAGGCATTCCAATGAGTGTGGCCCCAAAACATTTTCAACTATGGCTTCAGCCTTGGTTCTGCCACAAGATAGTTTCTTTGCAGTGTCTGAGTCACTGTACAACTGGCTGGCCAACTTTACTGCACAGTCCAAGCTGTTATATGAAATATTGTGCTTAACAGCATGGAAAACCTCAGAGGCTTCTGCTGCAATGATTCTAAGTTCTGGTCCCTCAAGGTTTGCATTCCTTGCCCACTTTGTCATCAGGTGAGTGGATTTAGCTTGAAGAATGGCAGTCTTATGTTGTTCAGTTGCCTCATGTCGTGCGACATCATTTCTTCCACCGTGGGTCACTAGAAATTCTCTCTTGCAGTACCTGCAGAATGCTTTGACATCAGTGCATCTCTCGATCCAGTCAAATTCTGTTTTCCAAACGTCCTGCCACTTGCACATTCTCTTGCTGCTGGTTGACTGTGATGAAGCTGCTGCTCTCTTCATGCTTGAATCTGTACTTACCTGATGTGCAACATATTGACCAACACTGTTAGTAGGGTTCAGTAACATATTGCTGCACAGCACAAATGAACTGGCTTAATTGGCACAAAAAACTGGCTCGAAAAACATTGGCATGTGAAAGAACTGGCTCAAAAAACATTGGCATGTGAAAGAACTGGCTCAAAAAACATTGGCATGTGAAAGAACTGGCTCAAAAAACATTGGCATGCGAAAGAACTGGCTCAAAAAACATTGGCATGCGAAAGAACTGGCTCGAAAAACATTGGCATGCGAAAGAACTGGCTCGAAAAACATTGGCATGCGAAAGAACTGGCTCGAAAAACATTGGCATGCGAAAGAACTGGCTCGAAAAACATTGGCACACGAACTGTCTTGAAAAACATTGGCACATGAAAGAGCTGGCTTGAAAAACATTGGCATGTGAAAGAACTGGCTCAAAAAACATTGGCATGTGAAAGAACTGGCTCAAAAAACATTGGCATGTGAAAGAACTGGCTCAAAAAACATTGGCATGCGAAAGAACTGGCTCGAAAAACATTGGCACACGAACTGTCTTGAAAAACATTGGCACATGAAAGAGCTGGCTTGAAAAACATTGGCATGTGAAAGAACTGGCTCGAAAAACATTGGCATGCGAAACTGGCTCGAAAAACATTGGCACACGAACTGTCTTGAAAAACATTGGCACATGAAAGAGCTGGCTTGAAAAACATTGGCATGCGAAAGAACTGGCTCGAAAAACATTGGCATGCGAAAGAACTGGCTCGAAAAACATTGGCAACGAACTGTCTTGAAAAACATTGGCACATGAAAGAGCTGGCTTGAAAAACATTGGCATGTGAAAGAACTGGCTCGAAAAACATTGGCATGTGAAAGAACTGGCTCAAAAAACATTGGCATGTGAAAGAACTGGCTCGAAAAACATTGGCATGCGAAAGAACTGGCTCGAAAAACATTGGCACATGAACTGTCTTGAAAAACATTGGCACATGAAAGAGCTGGCTTGAAAAACATTGGCATGTGGAAGAACTGGCTCGAAAAACATTGGCATGCGAAACTGGCTCGAAAAACATTGGCACACGAACTGTCTTGAAAAACATTGGCACATGAAAGAGCTGGCTTGAAAAACATTGGCATGCAAAAGAACTGGCTCGAAAAACATTGGCATGTGAAAGAACTGGCTCGAAAAACATTGGCATGCAAAATAGAGGAATGGAGCAAAAAAGAGTTTACAAACAGTTTAAGGTCAAATAGTAAATGAGGTAATGTAGGGGGCATTTTGGCCATTGAAGACTAACATTAACACAGTTTGTAGAAAATGAAATGCATTATTTTTACCACTGAACATGCCCACCACACCCCACAAGACAAAAAAGTTAACCATATTCACTGAACCAAAAAACAGTAAAATGAATGACAATGCACAGTGGATACCATAGACCTAATTTAGCTTTTGACCACAGCAGTTAAGAAATGTATGGCACTAATTTACACAGCAATGATCTATTAATAAACATGCCCAACAGCAGCACTGGTCATAATCTGATTATAATGAAAACAGTAAATAAGTATGTTGAAGACATCACTAAAACACAAAATAAAAACTTTGCTACTTAGACGCAAACTACCCTGTAACATGGTTTAGCACAATCTGAAATACATTGCATTAACTTCAGAGCATCCATCCACAAAAAATAAAAATAAATGGGAAAAAGTCCAAACATTTTAACTTTTAAAAATACTTCTTGCAAGAGAAGTAACAAACTACAATGTACAGCAGACTCCATGGGCTCCTTTTACCTCAAAACATAGCAATTAATCCAGCACAGCAATGCAATAAACAGGCCCAAGTAAAAGTAACACACCCATATTCACATTACAAGCAAAACAGTACATTTTAACCTTATTAAAATGCATAATAAATTAAATGCACACATTTACAAGTATAAATGAAAACAATCTTGAAACAGCTTTGGCAAATTGGCAACGTGTACCTACTAGAATAATAAATGAATTACATTAACTGTTAACATTCCCCTCAAAAGGTAGACTTGTACCACAGACATGGACTTGCAGGAACAGGAAAAGTTACCTAAACAGTATATCGTAACTTCCTGAAAACAGCATTATAGTGCATATTTCCATACAAAAATACAAACTATGCTCAAACAATTCCTATATGCATACAGACAATACCCAGAAAAAGCTACGACAATAGAAATGCATCACACTAAGTTTATATTTCACTGCCCCCCAACAGAAACAAACAACTTCTATACACAGTTCAGCCTTTTAAAAGTAATGCTTCCAAATCATACCCCCAAGCATAATAACAATTACATATACATTCAGGTTTTATCTCTTTAAAACTACTACACAAAAATATTAAACTAACTACTACAGATTTAAATATTGCACTGCACCCCATCTGCCTTTAAACATTCAAAAAATTAAACCACAATATATTCCCATTTTAAACTAGTACAAAAGTCTCAAAATAACCACTGCACAGATTTAAATACTACATAGTACATCCCCATCTACCTCTAAACATTAAAAACTTAAATAAAGCACACTATTCCCATTTTAAATAACTAAAGCCACAAAATGCAATTATCTACTTACCACTCAGTTATTGCTGGGCTGGCTGGCTCCCTTGCTGGCTGGGCTGGCTGGCTGGGGCCGCTGGGCTGGCTCCCTTGCTGGCTGGGCTGGCTCCCTTGCTGGCTGGCTGGCTGGGCTGGGCTGGGCTGGCTCCCTTGCTGGCTGGCTAGCTGGGCTGGCTCCCTTGCTGGCTGGCTGGCTGGGCTGGCTCCCTTGCTGGCTGGCTGGCTGGCTGGGCTGGCTCCCTTGCTGGCTGGGCTGACTCCCTTGCTGGCTGCCTGGGCTGACTCCCTTGCTGGCTGGCTGGGCTGGCTCCCTTGCTGGCTGGCTGGGCTGGCTCCCTTGCTGGCTTGGCTTCAATGCTGGCTTCAATGCTGGCGAAAAATTCAGATCTTTTGTCCGGGCTGCTATAGAGCTTAGTGCTCTACAGCTGCGACCTTTATGGGGCTCTTCACAAGAAGTTCCCGGACCCTACAAATAGCTGCAGCCAATTACTGTGCTGCATTACCACCCAGACCTAGCAGAGAATCCCTCTAACTGCAGGTCCGGGTGGTGACGTAGCCGCATTGCCGTGGAAAAACCGGACGTATTTTCGGCTTTTCCGCGGCAATTTTAAAATGCAAGCGCAAAGGGGAAAAAACGGGACTTTTAAAGTCCCACGCTTGGTGAGCGCGGGAAGCGGGATGAGAGCACTCAAACCGTGAGTGTCCCGCTGACAACGGGACGGGTGGCAACCATACCTATGAGCAGCACATTTAACAACAGCTATTTCCCTTGGAAGAAGCTGGGCATATAATAAGTCATTTACAAAGACTGCATTTTTAATTGTTGATCCTGTATAGGTTAAATAACCTCTTTCTCTCTAAAGGTTTCTAAAATCATGAACCACTCCACAACCATATCTTGAGTCACTGTACACAGTAATGGTCTTTCTCTGTGATAGCTTACAAGCTTCAGTAATAGCTACTAATTCAGCTACTTGAGCTGAAATATCTCCCTGCAATTGTCCAGTCAATAATACTTGATCAATACTGCAGACCGCAAAAGCACCTATCAGTTGTCCATCTTCCCTTAGGATGCACGATCCATTGATGAACAAAATTAAGTCAGGGTTCTGCAGAGGAGTATCTCACAGATCAGGTCTAGGAGGAAGCATGCAACAATAAAAATGCAATCATGAAGTTCACATTCATCAGCAATAGAAATAAGTGAAGCTGGATTCAAGTGGGTATCTAATAATTTGCAAAGAAGGATTATTACGTAGATCTAGCTCATATTTGGAAAGTCTAGAGGCAGAAAGGTATTGTTTTTTAGTCTTTAATAACAAAACATTAACAGCATGTGAAACTGCAACAAAAGTATCATGACCCAGAGTGCGTGCTACTGTCATATCAAGTAACCGGGCAGTTGTGGCTACAGCTCTAAAGCAAGGGGGAAGTGCGGCTGCTACTGGATTAAAATTTGTACTGTAATAAGCAATTGGTCTAAAGCCATAATTTGTTTTCTGTGCTAATAATCCTAATGCTACCTTGTTGCATTCACAGCAGGAAAAAGCACCTTACAATAATTTGGCAGTCCTAATGCTGGAGGGCTTGAAATAAGTAATTTTAACTGAGTAAAAGCTTGTTCATGGCATGGTTGCCATGGAAGGGGCTTGAGGGTGTCCTTTTTTAATAGTTCTAGTAAAGGTTTAATTATTTCAGCCTAGTTGAATATACACTGTCTACAATTGCCTGTGAAACCAAAACATTCTCTTAAGTTATTTTAAAGTAGTAGGTCTCGATGCTGTCTGTATAGCAGCAACATGAGAGGGCAAAATATGTCATACATTTATGTCCTAAAGGTTGAAAAAGCAGAAACTTAAATCAGTTTACTTTAAATCATAACTCAGTTAGTTTAGTTAACAAGAAAACAGTATCAGTCTGACAGTCAGCTAAAGAATTCGATGCTATGACAAGATCATTTACGTACTGTACTAAGCCCCCACAAGGTAATTGCATTTTATCTAGCTTTATCTATCTTTTTCATTTCCCTTGAAAATAAGGTGGGTAATTCTGCATATCCCTGGGGTAGGCATATCCACGTGTATTGCTGTCTTCTGTATGTAAATGCAAGCAAATACTATCAGGTTGTATTGGGATAGAAAAGAAAACTGAGGAAATATCAGCAGCTGAAAAGGTAGCAGAAGGGAGGAAAATGAGCTAAGAAAAGTTGCTGGGTTCGGTGCTACAGGCAAACCAGGCACTACTGCATTCACAGCTCGCAGCTCTTGGACAAATCTATAAGTGTCTTTGCCAGGTTTCTTTACTGGCAAAATGGGTGTATTACAAGGACTCCAAGTAGGAATAATTATGCCTTGTTGCAGCAATGCTGAAATAAATGGTTCAATTTCTGCTTCTGCAGAAAGAGGATATTGTGCTATCATGGGTATAGGTTCATGAGGTTTTAAAATAATTTTTACTGGTGTAGCATCTCTAATAAGTCCTACTTCATTTTCATGGGTTGCCTATAACTGTGAAGGCACTGTATTTAGTAATTCTTCATCTGATGGCTGTGGAGGTTTTCTGTCAGTAAGGAAGAAAGGAAAAGAGCATTTCCTCATCCAAAACACCTGCAACAGCACACATTTGCATCATTGGAGACTCATTTGGAAAATTTAGATATATTCCATCTTAAATAGAAAACATTGTACATTGCAATTTGCAGAGAAGGTACCTACCTAAAAGATTAAGAGATGCAGAGGTTCCAATGAGAAAAGCATGCTGGTCTGTCAAAGGTCCCAACAGAATGGGAACTGAAACTGTCTCGGAGTAGTCTAAAGAGACTACTGACACCCTGACTTCTCGCACTGAGGTGCAGGATAAAGGGAGATTCTTGACTGCAGAAGCATTTAACATTGATCTAGTAGCTCCAGTATCTATTAAATAGGGAATATTGCTGTCTTGAACTTTAATGTTAATGAATGGTCATTTCTGGTGTACAGGTATGAAAGGAAATAGCTGTGATTTCTGTTCATGGCTATCCTATTTATCTTGTTGCCAAGCTGGTGGCTGCCAAGGAGTGTTCCATGTAGGAGGTTGTTACCTCACATTTTGGTGGACATTTTGCTGACCTTGTGGTGGCAGATGATTATCAAATGGATTGTTAGACTGCATTGGAGCTTCTTCTGGCTGCAGGAAAGGACAATTGTCCCTCCAATGACCATTTTGGCTGCTATTAAAACACAGATTTGAATTTGATCCCTGTCCCTGTTAATCTGGGCTATTAAATTCTGAGGAAATGGTCTGTGATTCTGAGAAAATCTAAATCTATTACGTCACCCTCTTCCTCCTGTATTTTTCCCTTTATTTCTGGTAAACTGTTGAAGCTGTAAGTTTAATAATTTTTCTTGTTGCTCCTATTGCTGATCCCATTTTTCACGAAAAAGGTTATCTGCTAAATATTGAACCTGATTAACATGTTCATGAAGCCCCAAACTTGACAAGGTTAAGCAAACCTTTTTTAGCTTGTCTCAAATGGGGGCAGTAAACCATTGACAAAAGCAGCTGAGAGACTACTTGCTGAAGAAATGCCGCCACTGAAGAAAATGTCCAAAAGTGACCAGACAAACTCTGTACTACTGTATTTATTTTTTATTTGTCTCAGAACAAATTCTTGCCAAACAGTTAATTTTTTTAGAGCTATTTTAATTCTATTATAACACAGTTAGACAGATGAGTAGACTAAAGCACACTTAGTCTAAACGTCACTACTAAGTGAAACATACTATCCAGTTTACATACTATTTTCAACCAATGTCATTTTTAATGTCCTTGTGACTTGTTCTTTTGGTTTCTGTCTGTGTCATGAAAAAGCCCATGATTATTTCATGCCCTTTTTTGGTCCTCGCTGTATGTGAAGACTTTACAAAAGTCTCTCCACGTCATCTTTGCTTCACTTGACCTGTCTGCATTTTATTTATTTATTTCTGCATCTGAAAGCCAAGAAAGTCAACTTCCTTTTTTCCTATAACAGGATGCATTTACAGTAAAGCCCACAGCTATATGTTATTAATGTCTAAACTGAACATAACTGTTCTTGCAAAGCAAGCCATATTAATTTGAAAACTGCTGTTTGGCCTTGCACATTTCCTTTCATTGTACACACAGTATATTGGAGAAAAGCATTTTAATTTACACAATATCTATCAATTCCCACTTTTTTATTTAAGGCCCATGAAAATTGTAAGACAATTTACAACAGAATATGATCTGCATTATTTTGAATCCCTTGGTCTGTTGCAACATACGAATCCCATGCATTCAATGCTATTTTCTTAAAGAGTGTTACATTACCAATGACTGTTACTTGATTAATATTTTTATTAACACAAATCTTATAATGATGATAAGAGCAATTAATGCGGAAATTATAGTACCCCACCATAGACACATAGCTATTATTACTTATTTATTTTTAACTGTTTTTATGCTTCCTTAAGCAAGTTGTCAGCCTTGTAGTTACCCACAAGCATTTCAAAATGTTGTCAAGTTAACCCTTGCTTTACAGGGCAAAACCTTGTATTAGAAACAAGCATATTTCTTTTGCATTGCATAATTTTATTATTGCTTTTGGAAAAGAATATTTACAAGAAAATGTGATCTTTTGTACTTAATAGCCTTTCTTCATTAACAACAGTTACTTGTTTGACAGTTTTATAACACATCTCTTCTGTTATATCTGAGATAGCCCCATAGGTTGCATTTGCTATTAACTTTGTAACTTTTTATATTGCCTTAGTGGCACCATACCAGTCAAAATTTCAGTTTCTGAAATAACACCATTTCCTATGTCCAGCTGTTTTAAAATCTTTTCCATGAACCTCCCTTTTTTCCTGGTGATTTTTTTTTTACCATGTCCCCTGGTAATGTGTGAGTAATTTTCATTATTGGAACTGCATACTCTATGTAACAGAATTTCTTCTCTTTCATTTCTTCCTTAAAAAAAGTATTATGTGTTAACTCCCATGCTGTTTTTATCTTATACTCAAGCTTTTTTACATGACCATAGTTCTTTTGAAAACCGTATCACTTTTCCTATTTTTATCAACTGTAAATGTCTTTTTTATGGCTGATTGTTTTACAACTCTACTTTTATAAGATTTTTTAAACATAAAACCTGTATGTGTAACATTTACAGGGACTGCATGTAATGGCATTTTTCCCTCTGTAAGGAATGTGGCTAAAACCCAACAATTTGACTTGTCACATGCCTTTGCAAACACATTTTGCATGTCCAAAATATATTGAAATCAAGTATTTAATTATAATGTCCCTGTTCTCATCATTTATTATATTTAAGTATCTCTCCCCATTTTTTCTTTGCAACGGTTTTAGATTGCCTTGTCTTGTTTATAGATTGCTATTATAGAAACAAATGTAAACTTTTGTAAGACTGTTAACAGACTGTTACTGTACTGATACTGTTTGACTGTTATTAACTTACACTGATTTTTATGAACCAACATGGTGTGCTGCTTTTGCCTGGATTTTTATTAGCTGAAAAATGCTATTTGTAATGACTTTGTACTTTACTACCTGTATGTATTGCTGTGTATTATACCATGCCCCCCCCCAAAATGTGCATGCTGATTGGCCAGCGTGCACATTGTAAATCGAGTTATACTAATGGAAAAAGGTCCGGTCGCCCGGACTTTTATCCATTAGTATAACTCTACTTTTAAAACACTGTCTCACTATGTTAAATGGGTTTAACATAGCGAGACAGCTTTAAAATAAGCAACGGAGATCTTCGTTGCTTATTTTAAAGCTATCTCGCTATGCTAAACCCATTTAACATAGCGAGACAGGTTTTAAAAAAAAAGCAATGGAGAAAACAAGATCTCCGTTGCTTTTTTTACTGTTTCGCTATGTTAAATGGGTTTAACATAGCGAGACAGTTTTAAAATAAGCAACGGACATCTCCGTTGCTTATTTTAAAACTGTCTCGCTATGTTAAACCCATTTAACATAGCTAAAATAAAAAAAGCAACAGAGATCTTGCTTTCTCCGTTGCTTTGCCCACAGCTCTGATATACCGCGCAGGCGCAGTACATCAGAACTGCCGCGGATGCCAGACATCTGCGGAAGGGCAGTAAACAGGCATTATACTATGCCATTATTTAAGAAAAGTAATAGTTTCTTTTCTTAAATAATGTCATGATATAATAACTCACTTCTGGTGTGGGTAATGCTGTATTTACCCACGGTTGGCTTTGTTTGGTCCCTCGGGCTTCACCCTCGGGACCAAACCACGCCAACCGTGGGTAAATCCAGCATTACCCACACCCAGGCGTGGGTTATTGCTATATTATTACCTGGATGGCAGTTAACACCAGTTTGACTAATGATGTTTTTGCTGTACTAGTTTGTTTATAAGACTGTTTGCTGTTATATTTTATGTAATACATTCTTTTGAAAATATGACATTACAGTCACTGTTTTTTACCAGTATTGATGCTGTTTGCTGTATGCATAAGCTGCCTTTGGAGACATGCTGTACTTTTAATGTGGGGGAGGGTTGACCCTCTCTTGTTCCATTTTCAGACGTAGATGTAGACTTACATACCCAACATTTAATTGCATTGTTTAGTTTTGAATATACTATTTGCACTACTGTAAATGTATTTACTGTATTTGTATTAACTTTAACATTACACTGTATTTGTTTTAACTTTAACTTTATATTTGTATGGCTGTAGGTTATTTCTGTGTTTATTTTGAATTTGTCCTGGGTTATTAAACCAGTAAAGTTGGTATTTCATAGGGTATAGTTCATTTTTTTATGTATCCTTCTGTGTTTGTTCCCGTGACTGATTGTTCCTTAATGTATTTTCTTTATTTTAATTTCTTTCCCTATTTTTGGGTTTTGAAGAAGCATTGTTTGTAATATGGACAATTTTGTTTAATGTGGCCTATTTTCTTACAAGTAAAACATATTACCTGTTTTTTTTAACTTTGTTTTATATTTGTCTGTAACCCTGGTGGAGCAAAAGCTGCTCGTGTTCCCACTGTGTTTGTTTTATATCAGACCATGAAGAAATGTCTCCACTGAAGAAAATGTACAAAAGTGACCAGACAAATTCCGTACTACTGTATTTGTTATTTTTTTATTTGTCTCAGAATAAATTCTTGCCAAACAGTTATTTTTTAGAGCTATTTTAATTCTATTATAACACAGTTAGACAGATGAGTAGACTAAAGCACATTTAGTCTAAACGTCACTACTAAGTGAAACATACTGTCCAGTTTATATACTTTTTTTCAACCAATGTTATTTTTAATGTCCTTGTGACTTGTTGTTTTGGTTTCTGTCTGTGTCATGAAAAAGTCCATGGTTATTTCATGCCCTTTTTTGGTCCTCGCTGTATCTGAAGACTTCACAAAAGTCTCTCCACATCATCTTTGCATCACTTGACTTGTCTGCATTTTATTTATTTATTTCTGCATCTGAAAGCCAAGAAAGTCAACTTCCTTTTTTCCTATAATAGGATGCATTTACAGTAAAGCCCACAGCTGTATGTTATTAATGTCTAAGCTGAACATAACTGTTCTTGCAAAGCAAGCCATATTAATTTGAAAACTGCTGTTTGGCCTTGCACATTTCCTTTCACTGTACATACAGTATATTGGGAGAAGGCATTTTAATTTACACAATATCTATCACTTGCTGCCGGACCTTCATTAGATGCTGTATAACCTTAGAAGGCTTCAAAGGCATCTGTCATATGCCGTGAATAAGATTCCATTGACTCATCCTCTCTCTCTGTGTGACTGCGTTTATCCAGGACCAGTTAGGCACTGGTGGACATACTGCGGTAATAGCCTGTAATAAACAAGTTCTAGCTGTCTGAAAAGCCTCTACATTCATATGCTGGGGAATAGGATCTGGTATATTAGCATGATCCCAAATGCTTTTAAATAGATCAGCCAGAATGGATGTGCCCATCACTGCTTTAAGATCCTCTAAAGTAGGATTTTGCAGCTGAACATGTCCTTTTAAGATTCTTGCATCTTTTGCTGGATTTGTTGTGATTGATGGGAGAGAGTCCAAAATAGTTTGGAAGTCAACTGCAGGCCAAGAGCGGCCCACATTTATAGTGGAAGGTGCTGCTTCATGTCTGCCTTGTGGTGGGTTCTGGACTTGTGGCAGAAGATGTAGGTGGGTGGTTAGAGTAACTACACTGTGACACCCATGCCCTGGCCCAGCAATCAAGGAGCCTCAATCCTCACCACTAACACCAGAGAGGGTGTCTCATATATGAGGAAAGGATAACAAATACACCCAGTAAAGTGCAATTTTCCTTAAGAGCACACAGAGATCACAGTCAGTCTGGGGCTGGTCACTCCCTTGCTCTCCAAATCCCCATTAAGACTCCCCACTGGAACAGCTATAGGGCCAGATCTTAGCCAGCTGGGCAAGCTAAAATCTCCAGCACCCTCTCTGTCCAGCCAGTGCTTCGTGCCTCTGCCCAAGTAGCTGACACACACACTTTGAGATAAGAGTTTACACAACCACACAGACACTTCTAGGGAAGGCTGGCACAGGTTGTCCAGCTGTGCCCCTTTTACCCAGACTATACGGTAGAAATCCCTGCCACCATCCAGCTAATACTTATCAGCTGCTCAAAGGCCCTTAAAAGGGTGTCCAATTATTACTGTGCAATATTATTATCCAATTGGTAGTATAACTAAACAGTCAAGGCTTATTAGAGTGACTTGGTACAGGATCCTTATATACATGCAGTGCACTCTTAGAGCTTAACTTATCTCTACACAAACCAGCCACAGTTAAAAGGTTTTAAAATATTTAATAATAAATAATTAAAACTAAAAGGCAATACTTTCTATTACACAGTGCTTGTCAAGAGTTCAGAGATCACACAGAAATCCTTAAAATAATTCAGTAGTACAGTTTTGACATCACAGGAAAATACTTAGTCTAATCTTTCTAGTTCCTAGCTATGTCTAAAAGAAAACACAAGTCTAAGATAACTTACATATGAGCAAGACAGTTCTGTGAGTTGGATGGTCAAGACAAAAATGCTTGATGCCTTCTGATTCTCTCTGTTTAAATTGAAATTGCAGTTCTGATAAATATTACATCATTCTTCACCCTTCCTGTGGTTCCCAGGCAAACAAAAACTGCATCTACATTCTTTTACACCCAGGCAGAAAACAGAGCAATAAAGGACATTTATGCATGCAAATTCTGGTCATTAACTTTAGCCTTAAAACAATAAGCAGGAAGCCTTCATCTAGCCCGGCCTGAGCTGAATTGTAAACATCAAAGACAGTCATGAAATAATTTTAACTTCAAAGGACAGACAAGAAATGCTTGACTTTGCTTTCTTTACACCAGAGGGCAATGTTGCTACATTGTTTTAAGTGCAACATTTCACAACATATTCTTTCATTTAAGAAAACAAGCTTGTAGTTCAACATTTATATTTACAAATGACAGAATTATCTGCACAATTCTATATGGCTAGGCTGGCAGCCTCCCATCTATCTTCACCCAATCTTCACATATCTTCCCCCCTGGAGAATTCAAGTTAGTTTTTCAAGTGACCCTTGGGAAATGCCGTTTAAGAGGGTTAGGTCTATCTGAGTGTACCTCACCCCATTCCCTGTCTTGAGAGCCCATCTGCATTGGCATTGCTAATCCCACTGCGGTGCTGCACTGACATATCATATGCTTGCAACCCCAGGCATCATCTTAGCAACTTGGAATTTTGCTGGCTGGCTCTGTTTAACCATGTTAGGGGGTATGATCTGTCATAACAGTGAATTTCCTTCCATAAAGATAAGGCTGAAGTTTCTGCAATGCGCACACTATGGCTAGACATTCCCTTTCTATAGCTGCATAGCATTCCTCACTGAGATGGAGCCTATGACTGAGATAAACCACTGGGTGCTCTTCCCCCTCTGAAGAAATCTGGCTAAGTACAGCCCCCACCCCATGGTTTGAAGCATCCACCTGCACAACAAATTCTTTGCTGTAATCTGGACTGGCTAACACAAGGGGTCTTCCAAAAGCTTCTTTAAGCTTCTGGAATGCCTGCTCACATGCTGGGGTCCACACTACCTTATCTGACCTGTTCTTCCTTGTCAGGCCTGTGAGGGGAGCAGCTATGGTACTTTAACTGGGGCCAAACTTTCTGCAGTACCCTGCTGTCCCTAAACATGCTCTCACCTGCTTTTCAGTAGCAGGTGCAAGCCATGCCTGAATAGCTTACACTTTGGCAGGTTCTGCCCTTATCTTACCACCCCCCACTCTATGTCCTATGTAGGAGACCTCCACCATACCCACCTGACATTTGCTCAGCTTAATGGTCAACCCTGTCCTCTGTAGTCTGCCCAGCATCTCCCTGACACGTTGAAGGTGCTCTGGCCAGGAGTGGGTGTAGATGGCAATATCATCTAGTTAAGCAAGGGCATACCCTCTTGCTCCTGCCAGGATATGATCTTCCAGCCTCTGGAAAGTTGCTGGGGCATTTGTCATCCCAAAGGGCATCTTTGTGAACTCATACAAGCCAAAATGAGTCACAAAGGCTGACTTTTCTCTAGCACTGGAGTCAAGGGCACCTGCCAGTAACCCTTGGTAAGATCCGTGGTTGTAAAATACTTAGCCTCACCCAGCTGCTCTAGGGCCTCATCTGTCCCAGGCATGGGGTAAGCATCTCACTCTGTGTGGCTATTTAATTTCCTGTAGTCCACACAGAACCTGGTGCTGCCATCCTTCTTTGGCACCAGCACCACTGGGGAGGCCCAGGGACTGTTGGACTCTTGAATTACCCCTAGTCCAACATCTCCTGTACCACCTCCCTCAGAGTCTGTTTGGCTCTCTCAGGCACTCTATAAGGGGCCTGCCTAATAGGCCTTTGGGGTCCTGTATCCACCTGGTGCTGCACCAGGTGGGTGCACCCTGGCTTCCCAGTGAACATGTCCCCAAATACCTGCCACACTGCTTGGATTTCTCAAACCTGGGTAGGAGATAGCTGCTGGGACATTGTTACCCCTCTCACTGAGGTGTCATACTGAGCCTCACTGAGGAGATTAGTCCCCAGATCTCCCTCAGACTCCTCCTGCAGTCCACTGAAAATGCTCAGCACAAGGGCCTCCCTATCATGGTAAGGTTTCATCATGTTAACATGGTACAGTTGTTGCCCCTGCCATCTGCCTAGCAGTTCCACCATGTAGTTAACATCACTTACCTTTCTTACCACCTTGTTGGGACCCTCCCAAGCTGCTTGCAGCTTGTTGTGTCTGACAGGAATGAGAACCATTACCTGCTGCCCCACAGCATACTTTCTAGCTCGAGCATTCCTGTCATACCACACCTTTTTCTGTTGTTGGGCTTCTGCCAGGTTCTCCTGGGCCAAGCCCATGAGTTTCCTGAGCCTTGTCCTGAGGTTTAGGATGTATGCCACAACAGACTCCTTGTGAGACTCGCACTCACCTTCCCACTCATCTCAAATTAAATCTAGAGGTCCCCTCACCCTATGCCCATACAGCAACTCAAAGGATTAAAAACCTGTGGATTCCTGGGGAACTTCTCTGTAAGCAAACAACAGATGGGGCAAATATTTGTCCCACTCCCTCTTAAACTGATCTGCAAATGCCCGCAGCATGGACTTGATTGTAGAGGTTAACCTCTCAACAAGACCATTAATCTGGGGATGGTAGGGGGTGATCTTCATGTGTTTAACCCCAAGGACTTCCACAGACAAGCCAACAGGTCTGACATGAAATTGGCACCTCTGTCCATCAGTATTTCTTTTGGGAAACCTACCCTGCTGAAAATCTCTAACAGAGCATTTCCCATCTTTTCTGCCTCAATGGAGGACAAAGCCACTGCCTCAAGATATCATGTAGCATAATCCACTGCCACTTGGATATACTTTTTTCCTGTAGAGCTTGGGGTACTAAGGGGACCCACAATATCCATAGCTACCATCTGAAATGGCTCCTCAATCATAGGCAAAGGCATCAAAGGAGCTCTCACCTTTTCTCCTGCCTTTCCTACATTTTGGCACTGCTCACAGGTCCTGCAGTACTCTGTTACATCTCTGGAAATTCCAGGCCAATAGAAGTTCTGCATAATATGCCTCTTTGTATGGTTTATGCTCATATGACCTGCAAAGGGAATATCATGGGCTATGGCTAGAAGCACCAGATTGTAGGCTCTAGGCACTATCAACTGCTGTACTCTCTCACCTTCTAGCCCTCCCTCAAGGATCCTCTCTCTGTATAGTAACCTTTTGTCTCAGTATACAGATTCCCCCTTTTCTTGAGAATCAGGTGCCTCCCTAGCTACCTGCCTCAGGCCTTGCAATGTAGGGTCTGAGAGCTGAGCCTGTCTCCTCTCTCTCTCTCTCCTTGTAACCCTTCCCAGCTCCCCTTCCACAGGAAGTCTGGCATCTTCTGACAGTGTTGCCTCACTGTCATCCTGAGTACTACTACTCATCTCTACCTTTGCAATCACTCTGTCCAAGGGGCCATCAGTACCCCCAAGCAGCTGTGGCTCACATTCAGTCTCACTGCTACAGAGTAGCTCCCGCCCTGAAATAACCACCTCAGCAGTCCTGGCTGCAAGTATGCAGTCTGTCTGGGTCTCCCCCAGACTACCAGACCCACATGCTTGTCTCCTAGCTTGACTGCATGTAACTGCATAAGCACATGGTACTGCCTCATCCAAATCCTTCCCTGTCAGGACATCTGCAGGATGATAGTTTAGTACCCCTGTTGTCTCAAGACAACCTACTATTGGCATTTTGTCTTCCCCACTTACTGTCTCCCTCACCTTTTGTTCCCCTCCTTGCCTCTGTGGACACTTGTATGCCACATGGCCCCACTGGTTGCATTCAAAACATTTAACCCTAGCTCCTGGACATGTACCTGGACTAGTGGCTTCCCCTATTACTGGCAGATTCAGTTGGGGCAGTCTGTGCTGCCCACCATGGGTTCCTTTAGACCCATGAGCAGTTCTGGGGGTCCCCTTCCTGTGCAGGGCTGCCCTGCTTGCCAGGTATAGGTCACCCTTCTTCCCCAACTAATCTGAAGTAGCACATTGTCTATCAGCTAACCAGATCCTCAGTCCTCAGGCAAAGTGCTAAGGGCTTGCTCCCTCACCAAAAGGTCTGCCAGCCCTTCAAAGGTGGTGACTTAACATCCACTCACCCACCTATGGAAATAACTGCTCAATTCAGCAACATATTCACACACACACACTTTCATCTGCCTTGCGTCTATGCTCATGAAACATTTTCCTATACGTTTCAAGTGTTAGCTTAAAAAACTCTAATAATTTTTACAGCAGTATAATCAAAACATGCAATGTCAGACATTTTAGATAATACAATTACAGTATTATCATGGAGTAAGGGGGTCAGGAACTGTACACAGAACCCTTGGTCAACTTCATACTGTTTACATACCCTCTCAGACATATGAATGACATATCAAAATTATCCCCCTCTTTAAACTGCGGAAGAAATTTATGGACCTTTTGTGCTTCTGGGGTCCAGTTACTCTCTTCCCCATTACCTCCATGACTATGGCAAAAAGTCAGCATCTCCTTCTCATCATGCTGCCTCTGCCTCTCTTTTTCCTCAGCTTCTAGGCATAGCAGTTTCTCATTCTCCTCACTCTCTAGACACCTCAGTGTCTCAGCAGCTTCTAATTCCACATGCCTGGCCTCCAACTCAAGTCTCTTTAGCTCCAGCTGGATTTTTAAGTCCATTGCAGAAAGGTTGAGCTGTCCATTCTCCGAGGGTATTATGTCTACACTGCCAGTCTGATTGTCCTCCTGGTTGCTGTTTTCTGATGCAGCTGTAACCAAGGCTGCAATCAGGTCTGCCTTAGTCAGGTTTCCATGCACCATTCCCCTAGCCTGGCACATCTCTGCCAGCTGGCTCCTTGTCAGCTTTCCATACTCCTCTACTGACATGCTGCCTGCTCACCTTGACTAACTAAGCTAACAAAAGAAAGAAAACAGTTGTGATCTGAACTCTGAGTATTCACTGCATGGCTGTTTTTGAGTACAAACACACCTTCAAAGCTCACTGTACACAAACTACAGGATTCACTCTACCCACAGCACTACACGTCATTTAGTATTTGCCAAATAATTAATATGTGATGTGGATATCCCATCACTGCCAAACACAAATGTGATGCCCGTGTCCTGGCCCAGCAATCAAGGAGCCTCAATCCTCACCACTAATACCAGAGTATGAGGAATTCCTCATATATGAGGAAAGGATAACAAATACACACAATAAAGCACAATTTCCCTTAAGAGCACACAGAAATCACAGTCAGTCCAGAGCTGGTCACTCCCTTGCTCTTCAGGTCCCCAATAAGACTCCCCACTGGCACAGCTATAGGGTCCAGATCTCAGCCAGCTGAGCAAGGTAAAATCTCCAACACCCTCTCTGTCCAACCAGTGCTTTGTGTCCCTGCCCAAGTAGCTGACACCCACCCACCCACACACACACACACACACACACACACACACACACACACACACACACACACACATACACATACACTTTGAGATAAAAGTTTACACAACCACACAGACACTTCTGAGGAAGGCTGGCACAGGTTCTCCAGCTGTGCTCCTTTTACCCAGACTATATGGTAGAAATCCCTGCCACCATCCAGCTAATACTTATCAGCTACTCAAAGGCCCTTAAAAGGGTGTCCAATTATTACTGTGAAATATTATTATCCAATTGATAGTATAACTAAACAGTCAAGGCTTATTAGAGTGACTTGGTACAAGATCCTTATAGACATGCAATGTACTCTTAGAGCTTAACTTATATCTACACAAACCAGTCACAGTTAAAAGGTTTTAAAATATTTAATCATAAATAATTAAAACCACAAGAGAACACGTTCTACTACACAGTGCTAGTCAAGAGTTCAGAGATCACACAGAAATACTTAAAATAATTCAGTAGTACAGTTCTGACATCACAGGAAAACACTTCATCTAATCTTTCTAGTTCCGAGCTATTTCTAAAGGAAAACACAAGTCTAAGATAACTTACATATGAACAAGACAGTGCTGTGAGTTGGATGGTCAAGACAAAAATGTCTGATGCCTTCTGATTCTCTCTGTTTAAATTGAAATTGCAGTTCTGATAAACATTACATCATTCTTTACCCTTCCTGGGGTTCCCAGGCCAACAGAAACTGCATCTACATTCTTTTACACCTAGGCAGAAACCAGAGCAATAAATGACATTTATGCATGCAAATTCTGGTCATTAACTTTAGCCTTAAAACAATAGACAGGAAGCCTTCATCTAGCCCAGCCAGAGCCAAATTGTAAACATCAAAGACAGTCATGAAATAATTTTAACTTCAAAGGACAGACAATAAATGCTTGACTTAGCTTTCTTTACACCAGAGGGCAATGTTGCTACATTGTTTTAAGTTCAACATTTCACAGCATATTCTTTCATTTAAGAAAACAAGCTTGTAGTTCAACATTTATATTTACAAATGACAGAATTATCTGCACAATTCTATCTGGCTAGGCTGCCAGCCTTCACATCTATCTTCACCCAATCTTCACATACCCTATCTCCCTCTTCCTCCAAGGAGAAATCAGAATCATCTTTATCAGGATTAAATTTATCAGGACCAAATAACCATCCCCATCTATAATTTATGGCCTTTGTGGTTGTTAGCCTATTATTGGGAATTGAGTAACAAATTTACCTGAACATAGCTTTTGTTGTCTAGGAAAAGAAGATAATACCCCTTTGTACATTGCTTCAGAAAGCTAACTAACATTTGAGGTAATTTAGATCGGGTATGGTCTGAAACAGAAGAAGAGGAAGAAGTTTCAGGTTGGCTAGAGGAAGGAGATGACTAAGGAGGTTGAGTTGTTTGTCTAATGGAGGTGAACATCTCAGAAGTTTGCCTTCATTGAGAAGGTGATGGAGTAATAATCTGTAAGGTGGAAGAAGAGATAGCAGAATTCTGCTAGTCAGCGGGATATGGTGGTACATTATAAGGAGCAGTTGTCATCAGATGACTTGCCATGGCTAAGTTGTAGTTTCTGTAGTTTCTTAAGGGGATAGAGCACCTAACCACCCTGTCCCTGACAATCAGAACATTGTAGATGATTAACCGTCTTGTTAGCCACTTGAAACTGTGCTATAAGTTTAGCTGTGTTATGTTTCAAACTACGAACTATAGTATCTTTTTCTCCATCTTTAGATTGTACTTACCATGCATTAAAGGCTGAGCAGCAGCTGGCAGGGACTTTACTACCTTTTTATCTAAGTTTTTTTAATAAGTTTAACAAAATATTTTTATCAAAAGTACCCGCAGGTGGAAAAGTCAATTTACCATAATTTTTAGTGAGCTCATGCCATTTATCCAAGTATAAACAACTATCTTTGCTGAAATTCTGAAACATGTCTTGCAGGAGTACCATACTCCTGTTCTTTTAAAGTACCCACATTTTCTCCCATTGTAAAGAAAACGTACAATGTTAAAACAAAAATAGTCCACTGCAGATATCCCACTCGCATACTAACCCACGTGCATACAAAAGCTACACTTACCTGTAAATACCTGAAAGTCTATCAAGACTGAACATTCCAAAGAGAGGTGCATTTGTGAACTGATGCTACAGAAAACACACTAGACAGAAAACTGTCAAAGGGCCCAGTAAAGTGATTTTCTGTAGAAGCAGCTCCAGGCAGTTCAAAAAAATCAGAGTCTTTAATGCACCATCTGTTAAGATTCAACCATAATAAAGTAAACTTTAGTCACTGGTAGATTAAAATACAATATTAAAGAAATAACACACATGTTGGAGGCAGTACTTGGGAAGTCATGTCTCCCCAAAAAAATAATTCATGATCTTTTTATAGGAAAACTTTAATAAAGTAGTAAACTTTATCAATGATACCACTGCTAGCATTGAATAGAAAAATGCTAATGAATAAAGTTCATAATACAGTTTATTCTTCAGACCATTGCTAAATATCAAATAGAAATACATCACGTTTAGTAAAAATAGATTTGCAATTTCTTATCTGCATTTTTTGCTTAGCATGGAATATGTTTTTTTACCATGTGATTTAGAAAGAATACTGCCTCAGGCTCAGGAAATGAAACATTCTGTACTTTTCCATTTTTTTTCTCTTATGCTGTTGCAAACATGTGAATTTCATTTTAACCCTTTACAGTCCCCAGGAAAGAGGGTACTTAGAGACCCATTCTAGATCTTTTTCACCTGAATACTTTTCTGAAGGTTCCTTCCTGTTGAATGTTATCTCTTCAGACTTTGTTCTGTTTGCTGTTTCCTCAGGCTTTTCTAGTTCCTCTGGATCTCAAGGATGCTTCCTCCATATCCCTATTCATCCCATTTTCAGGACATTTTTATGTTTCTCTGTTGCTTCCTGGCATTTTCAGTTCTCTGTTTTGCCCTTTGGCCTCTCTACTGCCCCAAAGGTATTCACCAAATGCCTGGCTCCTGTGATTGCTATTTGGAGAATTCAGGGGATCTAAGTTATTTTCTTACTTAGACTATCTCCTGTTTCAGATATCCTCTCCAGAGATCTATTGCAAAATCTTCATTGTGCCATATCCCTTCTGTAAAGCCTGGAGTTCACAATAAACTTAAAAAAGTCCTTTCTGATATCTTCTCAAGACCATTTTTTCTGGGGTGCAGGATTTAGACGGTGCCCATGCTGGCATCTATGTCTCCTCCCAAGGTTTTGACTATTTTTACTAAAAACGTCCAAAAACTAATAGGTACAAAACAAGACGAGCATACACTGCAAAGTCCAACAAGGTTTAATAGCTGAGTAAAACAAGCTTACACCAATCATTAGTCCAGTGCACACTCCGGTAACTGCCAAGCAATAAAAAGTTAAAAACAATCTGGCTGCACAGAAGCCATGTCACAAAGTGTAAATTGCTTTTCGTTAGGAAACACTTCTCCTAACTTCTTCAGACAATAGTGCTCAGAAAGAAAAAACAAGTTTAAGTACTATCCTAGTGACTCATACTTGTTAATACAATTAAGCCAATTAAGCACAGTCACATAATTTAAAGGTATAATCCTAAAATACTGAAGTCAAACAGTTTGTTTTTGTTAAGTCATTAGGTAAAATGAGTGCCTTAGTTTTATAAAAAAAAACAAAGCTCTGTTGTCTTGTAACAGAACATGTGGTAAATTAAATAGTATTAATTAAAATCGTAGTTAGTTCACTTTACTTATAGCTAATGTTCAGGGACCCGTGGAAGTAATAATCTTTTCATAAGAAACTGTGTTGTGTAACGTTTCTTTTAACCTATAAAAGGTGGGTGTAACTTAGCAATTATAACCTCCCTAGGGCTAATGAGCATCTATTATTTAACCATCCAACAAAAGTAATATGTGTACAGCTACTATCTCTTAAGGCTCTTTAATTTTAGCACACATAGAATAGAAGTCATTTCATTCAAGCCCGGTGGAAAGTATGCATTGAGTCTAAGCTGCCAGAAAAGTTCCAATTTCTCCAACATAAGTGTAGACACCTCTCCTCTACTATTCATCTCCTCCCAAGGTTTTGACTATCATTTTCTTCTTTCAAAATCTTCTTCATCTGGCCTCTGTCACAGCCAGGGAATTTTTAAGAGCTCTGGGATTTATGGCATCCACCATCCCTATGCTCCATCTAGCCAAACTCCACATGAGAAAATTTCAGTGGATCCTGAAAACAGTTTTGCTTCAACATGCACATCCTCTAGACTTTGTAGTTCCTCTTCTTCCCTGTCTAAAGAAGGAATTGCAGTGGTGGATTCAGCAGTTGTCTCTAAAGCTCTCCTTTAATTCCCCTCTTCACTCTCAGGAGCTGTTCACAGATGCCTCAGATGTGGGATGGGAAGCAGCTTTTATCTGCCTAAAGGTGCAGGGGGGGGTCTGGTCTCCTCCCCAACAGAAGGAGCACATCAATGTCAATGAGATGAGGGCCCTTCTGCTGGCTCTTCAGGATTTTCATCCTTTTTTCTCCCAGAACCTCTCAAGCTCTTTACAGAGAACACCACAGTGATGTTGTATGCAAACAATTGTGGGGGAGGGGGCAAGACTTTATCTTCTTTGCTGGTTGCACTCCTGGTATGGGATCTTGCTGTCCAGTATCAAGTGGCTCTTCAGGAAGTTTACATTCCCTCAGATGAAAACATTGTGGCAGACACTCTGAGCAGGTCCTTAACTCAATCCTAGAAATGGATGCTTCACAAGGATGTTTTTTTGGGCATTGTCTACCAGTGGGGTACTCCTCAAATAGAAAAAACACAAAAAGAACCACGTCCAAAGCACTAGGCAGAGAGTTTATTCCAAAAGCGTGACAAAAATCATATGACTTCACTTACTAAGTGCTTTCACCATTACACATGGCATCAACAGAGTAAATGAAAATCAACCACACCAAACATTAAATACGCAGCCAATCACATCAACATCCAATAAGAAACAGTAAAGTATACATTAATTTAAATAAATAAATAAATAAATAAATGAATATTAAACATTGAATATGTCCACCCACAATAACATTAAAACCATGCTGCCCATGCTTATATTGTGAGGGATATCTTATCTAAAATGTACTTGTATTTAAACATCCACATAAACAGACACATAAAAAATGAATGAAAATAAAAATAAAAATATTGAATGTTAAAATACAATATAACCCACTGTTTACATTATAGTCTGTTGACCCTATCTTTTAAAATAGGTTTTAGAGAAATATATTCATTCAAACCCGGTGGGGTTGTAGCATCCAAAATTGTTTGCCATTTATATTCTAATAATTCTACCTTCAACCTTTCATCCCCACCCCTCTCAAGGTGTGTCACCCTGTCAATAACAAAGAAAATAAATTTCTTGAAATCAACACAGTGTGTGCTGTGCATATATAATGCATTATGCGTGTCCTTATTTTTTATGGCCCTCAGGTGTTCTGTGATCCTCAAATAGATCTATTTGCCTCCCTTCTGAACAGACAACTTCCTCTATTTTGTGCCAGAGTCCCAGGTCCTCTGGTGTTGAAGGTTGACACCATCTCTTTTTCTTGGAAGGGGTGTTTCTTTATGCTTTCCCTCTCCTTCCCCTCATTCCAAAAGTCATGTTCAAAATTCAGCAGGATGCTACCAAAATCTTGTTGATGAATCCCCTTTGGCTGAGACAGAAGTGGTTCCCTCTTCTTCTGCATTTAGCCAAGGGCAATAATCACAAGTTACCTCACAGGGTGGACCTACTCACACAACACAAAGGGATCTCTCATCCATCCCCACTTGCTCACTCTTCAACTGACTCTGTAGGTAATAGAATTTTGATTCCACATAGACTAACTTTTTTTCCTGAGAATGTGCTTAGGGTCTTGCAGGAGGTCAGGAAGCCCAATACTAGGAAATCCTACTTATCCAAATGGATGAGGTTTTCTGTTTGTTGTATTTCACATAACCTGGATTCACTTTCTGTGGATGTTCCTTTGGTTCTGTCTCATTTATTGCTCAATGCTAGGTTGGCTTACTCTTCTGTTAAGGCCCACTTATCATCTCTTTCTACTTGTCTGCATTTATCTCCTCCTTTAGCTTCTAGGTTTGAAGCTAAACAATTCCTTAAAGGCATCCTTCATATTAAGCCTTCCAGAAAGCCTGTTCCTTCTCCCTGGGATCTTAATTTTGTTTTGGAGAAATTGACGTTGGCTCCTTTTGAGCCTGCAGCTTCAGCTTCCTTGGAACATTGCTCTTGGAAGACTGTTCTTTTGTTGGCCCTTTCTTCTATCAGATGGGTGTCTGAGCTTCAGTCCCTCATGGCTTGTCCTCCTTTTTTTGAGGTTTCGTAAGGACAGGTTGTTCTACTGTGCAAATCCCTTTATGCCCAAGGTGGTGAATGAGTTGTCCCTTAATCAGTCTATTCATTTGCCCACTTTTTTCCCTTCTCCACAATCTGCTAGTGAGAAGGTGCTGCACACATTGGATGTGCATAGACAACTCAAATTTTATTTGAATAAGACAAAGACTATTGGGAAATTTAATCAGCTCTTTGTTTCATTTCATCCCAGGTCTTTGGGATTTCCTGTATCCAAGCAGACTGTTTCTTACTGGATTTCAAAAGCTATTTCTTTTTGTTATGTTTTTCATGGTAAGAATATGTCTTCTTCTGTAAAGACTCATTCTGCTAGAGCTTTGGCTTCTTCTGATGCCTTTTTCAAGGGTTTAGTTACTAACTATTTTTGAGGCAGCTACCTGGACTTCTGTGCATACCTTTACCAAGCACTACAAGTTGGATGGAATTTCCAGAGCTAGAGTTCATTTTGCTAGGGCCATCCTTCATGGCTTCCTAGAGAGCTCTGTTGGTCCTTCCTCCTGCCATGCTTCTTCCTGAGCTTTGGCACTGTCCCTCATGCTATGAATACTCCACCACAATTGTGTAAAATCTTACCATAACAGTAGATGTCCTTCTCTTCAAAGTTGTAGTATTCACTTGCTCCCTCCTCCCCACGGTCCTTTTCCCTTCAGGATGTACTGGTCACCTCTTGGTTTTCCTTGGATTGACATTGCATTCCTACTGGGGCTATGAGTTATGAGGATGGTACATCTGGATGTCACCTTTATGACAAACATTATGTGAGAAGCATACGTGTGATGTACGGTGTACCTTAAGGCTTTGGTACACTGTCCAAATGTCAGGCTGCCCTTGGCAGGGGATCCCTCATGTTATGAATACTGCAACAGTGAAGAGAAAGACATCTACAGTTATGGTAAGATTTTACACCACTGCACTTTCTTGGAGGCTTTTTGATCTGCTGTTCTACTATCTGTGTGGTTCCTCCCCTAATGTGCTCACTGACTAGGTGGCTCAGTGTGTTTGGAAGGAGCCTGACACAGCAGAGCCAATACCTAAAAAGTTGAACAAAATTTCAGGTGCACCAAAAGATAGAGCTCACTGGAGTAAAGGTCCCACATAGAAGCCATGGTTGTAGCGGCAGCCACAAAGAAAGAACTCTCTGAAGAGAGCTCCTTTGTCCATCCCCCTAATAGCAAATCCCAGGCTTTGGACAGATTTGGAAAATAGATGTACACCTCAACAACTTTTTCCCTGAGAGAGTAGAACTGCTTTGCCCACATTATTCAATTCCACAGAGAACTGACCAAGGACATCAGCAATTCTCTTTTAGGTAAATTGCCAGCAGATATCCAGAAGACTGTGGAATTCCATCTGGCTATCTTATCTTCCATTTCTAATGTTTCCATATGCCCGCTTTCAAATCCAGTTGATAGAACAGCCAGGGCAGCAGGTACAAGCATCCATATGCCGCCATGCCTGGATGGGGGTAGTGTAATTTTGAAGAAGGATTTAAGATGTCCTTCATTAATGCCCCTTTGATGGTACCACCTTGTTTGTTCCAAAGGTTAAAGAAACACTCATCAAAAGCTAACAGGGAAGTAAAACCCTTATTGCCTTGGAATCCACCTCTCAACAAGGAGGGGGGAAGATGTGGTTCGAGAAATCGCAGGATTCTAACTGTAATGATTCTTTGGAAAGGCACCCCCCTCCCCTGCTGCAGAGGAGTAATTTTAGTAGATGTTGCCCTAGGGACAGGCAGTCTCCAAAACCAAGGAATTTGCAGACCCTTTTCTGAGAAATTCTTTCAGCACTCCTTGAAAGTTGCCCAACTGAAACACTCTGGAGGCAATTAGGGCACTTATCCCTACACCCTTAAACCTGGTGGGCCATCATATCTGATTCTTGGGTGTTAAGGATAATAACCAGAAGATACACAATTCCATTTCTAACAATGCCTCAAGTAAAATCCAGGATTCCCTTAGTGTCACCCAATCAGCTGGAATTGGCAACTGCAGAAGTAGAAAAGCTGTTGGAAAAAAGAGCCATCCAGCAGGTCCCACCAGACCAGACAGGCTCTAGTGTCTACTGCAGGTTGTTTTTAGTTCCAAAGAAAACAGGGGACCTAAGACCAATATTGGACCCATGTCATGTAAACCAATACATGAAGCAGACACAATTCTGGATGGTCACAGTTCAGTCCATTTTACCTCTGATTAGGAAGAACAACCTGATGTGCTTGATAGATCTCCAGGATGCCTATTACTGTATAAAGATATAAAGATACACAGGCATTCCAGAATGTTTCTCTGTTTCCGGATGGGTACCAATCACTTTCAGTTCAGAGGTCTGCCCATTGAACTCACCACAACCCCCACCTCAGTTGCTTACCAAATGCATGGCAACAGTGACAGCCGTCCTCAGACTGCATGAGTTCCAGGTGTTCCTTTACTTAAATGACTAGCTCTGAACAGGGATCTGTTAATTCTCCAACAGGACCTCTTACTTCAGTTACTTCAGAGCTTGAGGATTACAGTCAATCTACAGTAGAGCAACCTGGCACCAGCTCAGTCCATAGAATTTATTGGGTGCCACCTGGACACAACACAGATAGCCACTCTGCCACAACATAGGATTCTATCCACATAGGAATCAACAATCCATGACCTATCCAATCCATTAACACCAGCATGGCTAATTCTGAAAATTCTAGGGCTTATTTCAGTCAGCCATCATCTTGATTCCTATGCCCTGCCTTTACATGAGGGTTTTTCAATGGACCATTTCAGTTCAGTGTTCACAGCTTTATCAACCCCTCAACACACACCAATCAGGCTGATCTCAGTTGTAAAAATCACATTAAATGGTAGATCACTTCCACTGGCTCGTTAGCAGGTTGTTCATTCTCCCCACTCTGTCCTACAGCAGTAGTTACCACTGACACACCCCTTTTACAGAGTTACAAGGTGAAGATGGTCTAAGGTACTTGGACACCATTACAGACCAGCCTTTGCAACAATGTCCTGCAAATGAGAGCAGTCCTTTTGGTGATGTAGGCATTTCAAGACACTCTTCCAATGGGCATAATTTCAATCCAAATGGACAATATGTCAGTAGTCTAATACATCAACAAGAATGGGGGACTAGGTCTTACCATTAAGTTGAGAGGACATGAGGGTTTGGCAATGGGTTATGTCTTTCCATTGCTTTCTGCTGGCAAGGCATAGCCCGGTGACTACCAGTGTAATAGCAGACAGACTGAGCAGACACATTCGTTTGCTTCAGAAGTGGTCCCTCAGTCCAACAATGGCAAAGAAAATCTTCAGTTGCTGGGGTCAATCTTGTTGCAGTCTGTTTGCTTCCTACCTGAACAACAAGTGCAGCAGTTATTTTTCCCTAATTCCTCCACGGGGTCAGCCACTAAGGGATGCTCTGATTTACAGTTGACCCCTGGGTCTCCTTTATGCCTTACCTCCATTTCCTCTGATTATGAAATTCATTCAGAAAGAGAGAAGGCCTAGACAAGTCTGGTTCCAATATCTCTGGTCTCATCTTCTCAGTCTACCCTGGATGCTAGTTTACAGATCAGATCTTATCTTCCATCCTTCTGGACATCCTCTTCTGGATCTAGAGAGTCTGAAATTAACTGCTTATTTACTCCAATTCTAGCAATGACCAGGGACATCAGGTTTTTGGAAAATGTAGTTCATATCCTCACTGCCTCACAAAAGTGTAGCAGCAGAAGAGTATACCCAAGAAAATGGAAAAGGTTTTCCTTTTGGGTAAGATCTCTTCTCTGAACCTCTTCCTTACATTTTAGAATTCCTTTCCAAATTATTCCAAAGAGGTTCTAGTTTCTGTTATAGTTTCTGTATCATCAAAGTTCATATCACAGCCATTTCTTATTTTCCCATAGGCCATAACAATACTCCAATAGTATTATTAAAGGTATCTAAAGACTTTCTTAAAGGAGCATTCCTTCTTTGTCTCCCAATATGAGAACCTGTTCCTCAATGGGATATCACAGTGATGAATTAGAACCAAACAAAAACCAAACTACAAACTGTTGAAATTACGGGCAGCACACGATGAGAGAGCTAAAACCACAAATTTATTCCACAAGTAAAACCAGGTGATAGTAAGCGCTTTCGGCAGGTTCAAATAACCCGCCTTCTTCAGACACAGTGATGCTTAGCCTTCAAGCCATCACACAGCCTTCCTTTTAACCAGTAATTATTTTGGATTTAAAGGTTTCTTGACATGGAAAATTATCTTTTTTTTTGTAGTAGTTACTTCTGCTAAGAGAATTTTAGAACTGCAGGCTCTTTCATGTAAACCACCATATTTGTTTTTTTCATAAAGATAGGGTATTCCAGAAACCAAATCCTTCTTCCCTTCCTAAGGCAGCATCTGAATCTAACATGTCAATCCATTAATTTACCGTTTTCTTTGAGAAATGTTCCAGTAAAGGACAGTAAGTATTGTATTTCATTGATGTTCAGAGACATCTCAAGTTTTACTTGCACAGAAGTAAAGACTTAGGAAAATCACACCAGTTATTCATTGCCTTATCCAAATCAAAACAGAGACAGGGCGTATCAAAAGTCACTCTCTCAAGATGACTATTAAGTTGCATTTCATTTGTTTATGACAAGTTGGGTTTACTCCTTTCTAAGAAACCAACAACTCATTTGACAAGGGCAGTGGCAACTTCTACATTTTTTCAAAGTCAGTTTCCTATTGATGAGATTTCTGCAATAATCTTTTTATCTCCTAATTTCAAAATAGGACAGAATCTAGACACCCTCGTCTTTAATATTTCCTTACTTATTTCTTACAGTAGGTTCCACAAACCTGTCTTTTACCCTTTGAATTGTATCAAATATGTTATCCTTGGAAACCAGTCTTGACAGTCTAACTATCTATCCCATCACTAAATTTCTTTTTATGTTGTTATGGGTTTGCATTTGTAAAATATAAGTACCTGTTAGAAAATGTTGGTTTCTGTTATACATTTGTTTTTAAAAATCTCTTTAATATGATCACTATAGTAATGTCTAAAATCTCTACTATCTTTATTAGAAGTCATAATAAAGTTTTTAAAAAAATCAATCACACTTACTGTTTATGTACTGGAAATATTCCTCTAATAAATCAAAGTCCCCCTGTCTTAATGTCAAGATTTTATCTAAAAAAATCTCAAATACAGTTTGTCATGTTCCTAATAAATAATCATAAAAATATACCTAATTTCCCAAAGCCATATTATTATGTTGGCAAAAACTGGGGCAGAAGCTGCCTCTGTTACACCTTTCACTTGCTTATAATATTCCCCCTCTTAAGTAAAGAAAATTGTTTTTCAAAACCTTTTCCATGGACTCTGTACTTAAGTTAACTCTGTTTTGGTCCATCTTTGAACCACTAATCAGCTCTTCTAGGAATCAGTCCAAAGCAGTCTGATGGGGCATAACCAAAAACAAATCTTTCACATCTGTCGTAGCAAAAATAATTCTGTTGTCACATTTGACCTCACCTAATGTTCTTAAACAATGCATAGAATCTCTAAGCACCTATAGTTTAACAACATTTTTTTTATTTACATCATCATATTTCACCAATAGGGTGCTCTTAGACCTGACAGAAGCCACTGAAAGTTGTAATGGGAGTTTGTTACTTCATTATGATTGGGAATGCCACATTTTCTGACAGAGCTGGCTGCCTCACCATCAAAATTTCCCAGGTACAACAGAAATATTTATTTCCAAAAACACATTATTCAACCGTCAGTTTTAGTGTACACAATGTTAATGTCATTCTTGGACATTCTCTCAAAAACAGTATTTAAGTATCCATATTGATTGCATGAGTATTCTATCATATTCATCAGCACTTATCCACCCCAGTTATCCAGCTTCCCAAGCCTGATAGGTCTATTATTTGATAATTTATTCAATACATGCCTCTATTCTCTGCTCAAGTTGTAAAAATCAGTTTCCCCACCAGCCAAACCAAAATTTTTAATGTCAGTTTCACACAGTTTCTCAGACAAAGCAATAGATGGGGTGAGGGGCAGATTCACAGTGCTACATCACTGCAAATCATTTACGTTTGCTCAGGATTGTCATTCAGTAGCACACAAACTTCACTGTTACAAACACCTTCAATTCAATAATCAAATTTTCAATGTCTATGCTCTTTGAAAGAATAAAAGCAAAACATTTTTTGAAAAAATTCCATATGTGCGTGTTGGTTATTTCAGTATTGCTGTCATTAAAAATGTGAAAAGCATTACAGTTTTGTACAATACCTAAACATCACATTTCCCAATGTAGAAGATTTCTTCACAGATCATCTGATATGATGAGTAAATATTATTTGATTTCTAGATGTTGATATCACTACTGATAAAGTCATAGCTAAAAGAAAACATACAGACTTGATATGCAGCAGGTGAGAAAGTGACACAGGCTACTGCTTAGTATAAGGCAAAAAGAATAAGCTGCCATTCATGATGGAGAGTTAGGGAATCTGAAATCAGAAGATAAAGATTTTAGGAACAATCTGTTTTGCTTTCCTTTCTGTGTGATGTTTGTACCCTTCTTAAATTCTGTCTTCTGTTTATTCTTATGTCCCAAAAGGGGTACATTTGGGTTATTTGGAGAAAACAGAAGCAATACTTTGAGCCAGTAAATACAGGTTATATTAGTGCCTCCTACAGGTAATGTGATGTAAGGGAACAGCCTAGTCTTTGACTCTGAAGGCATTGGGATTAAGTCACAATTTCAGATGCTTTTCAGAGCTGTTAGTTTGTCTTTGCATTGATGGCTAAAGAGGTGTGGATTTCTTCTGTAGAACTAACTCACATGTTTAGGGATTAAAAGTGGAAAAACTCAGAAGGATTTAAAACTTTTACAGCAGTTTGTTTGTGTCTTTCAGCTTTTCCCGGTTAGGGGTCGCCACAGCGGAACTCCAGTCCACTAATGATTGGCAGTAGATTTTTACATGCTGAGTTGCCAGCCCTGATGCACAACCTTCAACGAAGGTACGCCCATTCACACATGTCTCCACACAGAAGACGTTCTAGCTGAGAATCGAACAAGACGTCTTACTGTGAGGCAACAACGCTACAGCAGCACCAGTGCAACTGTAAAAAGGAACTCTCCTCAAAGTCCCATGGTAATAGGAGATGGGTGAAAGTGTACAATAGTCTTGTGTTCTACAATGTAGTTTGGATCTAGGGTACTTGCAGATTGAGATTCTTGAAGGAAGTAGAAAGAAGGATACCACAGATGATCAGGCTGTATATTTCCTTAATGCACCCAAGCAAACCAAAACTTCAAATTTTAGGGTACAATCTTTCCATTCTTTATGAGACATAATTGCACACCTTAGTCAGAAGACTTAATCACAATGCACAGCAGGGCTTTGAGCAAGTTACATTCTACCATTAAAATTTAGAAGTGATTCTTATTGCTCTACATCCAAATTGCATACATCTGATCCCATCAGGAAAGGGAAAACTCTTGCTAGAGTTGGATTTGATATTTCTTTTCTCCACATACTTAATACAGAATATTATCTACCTCTTCTTTTGACATATTCCCTGGGGATGTGGCATACTGTTCCAGATCTTGGACATTTTTCATCCATATTGTAATGATTTGACTTCCTGGTAAAGTAACAGGGACCATGCTCTCCTGTTGTTGCTCATTAATTTAGAATTCTACATCCGAATTCACTTTAGTGCAATTGGTACCAACACAAATTGCTGGACGTACATATTCTCATTAATGCTAAAAAAAATCATTAAAACACATGTAGCTTAAGCACGTTTCTCCAGATCAGTCTATAAGAAATGCTAAACATATTCAACCTTTGCAATCTCTCAGCATAACTAATCCTCATACTAGAAATTCTATGAGTGAACACATGCTGTGCTATTATTTTCACTGCTGCAGCAGCTTTTGCCTATTTGGGTTGTATCATGCCAAGGATATTATCAACTGGCCAGTTTCACAAAGCTTTTGCTCCCTCCCATGACTTCACTCTGAGTGCTGATTGGACAGCCCATTTGTGGAGGGGGGTTTACTTCAGAATTTCTTCAGTACTTTCATGCTAGGTCAAGGATTAACAGCCAAGAAGCTTTATAGGAAACAGCAACTGACTATCGGCTTCGTTTCTGTCAGATAAGTGCTCAAAGGGGAACCCTTCCACACAAAAAAGATTGCTTTTTTAAATATTTTTGATATATTTTCTATTTTCTGAAGAATCCTGGCAATTTTATTAATATCATATGTTTCTTGTCAGAAACTGCTATTTTTAGAACATGGCTTATTACTGAATACTGGTGCTGGTTTTGTGAGAAAATGTACTACTTCTGAGACATTTTAACTGAAGTCTGTGGATTTAAAGATTGGGAATTGTATGTATTTAAAACACTGTTTCATTGTTTTAGTGCATGTCTACACTTCATGACTGCTTTCACTTTTACTGTTTGAAACATTTTGCTTGAAGGTATTGTATTTAAACAACGTGAAGTGTATTTCAGGTCTAGACGTGTATTTTATGTTTGGTGCTTGAGTACATCTTTTCTTCATGAATTCTGACAGAATTTTTGTGTGCTGCTTGTATTTTTAATTTTTATTTTTAAATTTTGAATGGCTGTGTAGGGAACTGTGTGTGTACTGCTTGTGAACATTTATCCAACTGCTTACCTTCCTACCAGCTCTTCCCAGCAGAGCTTATAGGCCATCAGGCATCTTCCTTGGCTACATCACAGATTATTATATTGGGCCTACTGTTCCTTCTTCCAACATACCTGAAAAAAAAAACACTTGAAGCATGAGCCCTTGCCTTTGGTGCAGGCTCAGTCATTACATAAGCCAATATTAGGTGACTCTGCAGTGTCTGTTGCTGGGTTCTTGGACCACTAACTGGTTTCCTCAAATCCATCTTATGTAGCCTTACTGGTCACTATTTACCAGGAGGGTCAAACATATCCTTATTGGCAATTCCAGTGTCGATTTGGGCATGGAAGAGCAATCCAGTTTAGATGCTGGAGACACCATGGGAGGGTCCTCTGGTGGTGGTCAGGGAAAGAGACCTCTTGCTCCAGATAATATACCTTCCCCTTCTCAATCTTCTTGCATGGATGCCTGTAGAAAAAAAGAAATTATAGATTAGACATTGATCATCCAAATACATTTTGACTGTTCTTAAGGATTGTTGTCTTACCTTAGCTAGGAATTTATTGCATCATTTCTGTCTTGAACAGCAGAAATTATTTCTTAGGAAAATATGTTAGAGGATTCTGGCATAGACAGAGAACAGGGCCAGTTCCTTGTCTGAGTCTCCATTTCTTCAGTACTTTCTTACTTTCCAGTTCGGATGAATGGCTGTCTTCTCTAACTCCATTTGAGGAGTTTCACTTTACAAAGACGAGTTGCAGGATGAATGATGCATTTTTGTGGGAACAAGTGCATGTTCCTCCTAATCTGAGGAAATATGATATGCTTCAAGTGTCTTTACTGTATGCTGCACCCTTTCCTCTTATCATGTCAACCTTGGAGGATGCTAAATTCTGCCTGAAATAACCTGGACCCTCAGCCTTTAGCTCCCTCCCAAAAAAAAGGCACTTTTCAATACCAGCCCTACTCCTGCAGATAAGTAGGTAAGGTATTATACAAATTTCATATGAATATTTCTATGTTTCATTCTATTCTTCAATTATTGACAGCTTGTGGGATTGTTCTTCCAGACTTCCTTCAGAAGGTCGGTCCTCTGTGAATCCTACAATTTCTAACCTCTCTCAAGTGTTTAAATTTAATTTGAAAGGTATGTATGATTGTGCAGATACTGTTTAGGGTGACTGCTAATGCTACTGTTTTGAGATGATATATCTAGGTACATATGGGAAAGTCTTCATATGTGGTAAAGTCTAAGATTTTAAACTCTAATGCAGACTAGGAGGTTTTGTTTAGCCCTGCTGCTGCACAGGTTGTCAGAACAGTTTGACGGCAGAGAGAAATTAATTCAGGGAGTTACTAAGATTTTTCAAGCCCCACATTATAAATCTTACCAACTCTTCTTTTTTCCTTTTAAAAACAAAGACAAAAATAATCATTCCCTGCTATCTGATGACAAATGGGGAACACAAAAGAAATGGCAGGAGAAGAACACACACACACACACACACAAAAAAAACAGACTTTTAGAAAATGGGACTGATTAGTCCTTCAGAATGACTATGCCAGTATTCCTTCCCTTATCTCCTCTCCTTTCCCTACATCTCTAAATCTGTCCCCTATACTAGCTCTCAGCCTTTCCCGTTGGCAACAGATTGTTTCAGACTCTTGAGCACTAATACAGGAGAGTTACAGTTGCTCTGGATACACATACCTTATTTCAGGGGAATTCCCCCCAACCTCTGAACCAAACAGATGTTTCTCTCAGTTTCCTCAACACCTTACCTTAGGAGTTATACTTCCAGTGATTTGGACTAAAGGGAGGAAGACTTTTACTCTAGAATCTTTCTGGTTTCAAAGAATGATCTTTCCTGGAAATTATTTGTCTTCCTCAACTGGTTTGTGAAGATACAAAATTCAAAATGTTGACCCTTCACACTCTGCTACCAGTCATTTGTTTTTCCAAGTTTTATAGTAGCATTAGAAATAAAAGATGTTTATCATCACACTTGTCCTTATTTAGATGAATTACTGATCACTGCAGAGTCCTTTGACAGATGTAATGAGTCCTTAACATAGGTTTCTTCATCCTCATTGAATCCATCACACAGGATTGTGCTTTTAGATTGCCTTCTAGATACATCTCTTCAAAGGCAGTCCCAACAACTGGAAAGGTAAATTTGTAACTGGAAACTTTCTTGTTCTTCTCTAATTGGTCTGAGACTTCAGCCAGAGACTATCTCATGATTCTATGGTTTATGGCTTCTATGATTCATGATTCAGGTTATACATGAGGAAAAGTCAGTGTTTTAAAAAAAATATGCACCTAACATTCTCATCCTCTGAGATTTATAGATCCCATTTTGGGCTTTATCAAGAAAGAACTGCATTGGTGGAGGCAATATGATGCCTCATGTTTTGATTGGGAAGCTGTTTCTATAGGGGTAAAGGTGTGAGGCATGTGGGACAGTTCAGACAGACCAAATGTCAAAGAAATGTTAGCTGTGATCCATGCTATAGAATCTCTTTATGATCTGTGGTCCCTGGGACCATTACAGGTGCTTACAAACAATACCACAGTGATGTGGTACATAAACAGGGGCCACCAGGTCTTAGCCCCTGTGCAGGCTGTCTCTGATGGCTTGGGAGTTAGCTGTGCAGCACTGTATAACCCTCCAAGAATCTTAGTTTCTGTCAGAGCAAAATGTAGTGGCAGATAAGCTGAGCAGAGCCAGGACAGACTCTCAAATGGAAACTGAATGAGGGTGCATTCCAGGTATGGATACAGTTGTGTGGAACAGCTCATATACATCTGTTCAATTCCTTTCAAAAACAGACAACTAAGTAAATTCTGCACCAAGGCTTCCTGCAACTAGGCTTGGAAAACAGATGCATTTTATTTCTGTTGTGGAGAATGTTCCTCTATGCATTTCCACCCTTTCCACTGATATCCAGGGTAATTCTGAAGATTCAGAACAACTCTTCAAAAATTGTTGTGGTGACTCCCTTCAGGCCCAGGCAACATTGGTTCTCCAGTCATATGGAATTGGCCAGAGGCAATTACCACAAGCTTCCTCACGGATTGCATCTACTCACACCTCAGTCTCAAACAACTTCAACTAACTGCCTGGATGATTCAATTCTAATGCCTTTTAGACATCTTTTACATGAGGATGTGCAGCAGGTACTAAAGCTGGCAAGAAATCCTACTGCTAGCAAATCTTGTATTAACCAGTAGAGATTTTCTAGTTGGTGCATCACCTATAACCAGGGCCCTATTTGGGATTATTACCACTGTTTCTCAAACACTTTTGTGAGTTACTGTCCTACAGCCTCTTTACTCCTTTGATAAAGGATGTTTATTAGCCACTTCAGCATGCCTGCCTGTGGATCCCCCTCTTCATTTCAGAATTAGCTCCAACTGTTATACAAAGAGGTTTTTCTGTTGGTACATAAGCTCACCTGTTTTCCAGGTGACACTTAATTGGGATATTTATTTTTTGCTGAGAAAGTTATTTCTGTCTACATTTGAACCATCTATTGTGACTGTTTTAGGTTCATCTTTTTAGTAGACTGACTGGTTTATTACTCTGACATCTGCAACAGAGTATCCGTGTTGGAACTATTTGTGATGGGTTATCCCCTTCACTTTTTCATGCTTATAGGGTTGTCTGTAAAAAACTATTCCCCATAAGTGCCCTTACTGCCTTTAGTGTGTACATTGAGCCATGTATCACCTTCATTTCTTTGAGAATTTGAATGATAATGCAAATAGATTCTATGTACTCTGGTCATACTTTTGCGACTCCGATATTATCTGGTCAGTACTAAGTCCTTTAGGAAATCTGTACAGCTTTGGAATTCCTTGTAAGGGACTGAAAAGGACAACTTGTACAAATTCAGGGATTTCCAATTGGTTGTTCCTTACTTTATATTTCCTTGTTATTCACACTATGGTAAAATATTTCCAGGCAGACTTAAGGAACATTTAATAGAGTTTTCTTTGATATCATATTGGAAAGGGGTAGACTCTAGAAGTATTCTAGAGGCAACTACATAGTTCTCTGTGTATACCTTTACAAAGCATTCCAAACTGGATTCCTTTTCCATCCAATACTGTTTTTGATAGGCCCGCTCTTCAAAAGCAGCTGGATTCACATCCTTCCTCCTCCTGGGCTGGATATTCATTGGTAATCAACCCAAATAGCAAAGGCCACTGTAGCAGTGAGAATGATGAACTTACTACAGTTGTATAAGTTGCACTTACCATACCATTCGATTCTCAAATTCCTCACTGCTGCAATAGCTGTATCCACCATCCATCTCCCTTTCTATGTATGTATGTATGTTTCTGGTTGGGATATAAACTTTTTGTTTGCTCAGGATTAGAACACTCATATTCTTATGGGCAAGAAAGTCTTGAAGAAATTCTGAAGTAATCTTAGCTTGGAATGCTAATTTGCTGACACAAATGGGATGCCCAGTCAGCACTCAGAGTGAATGTGTGGGAGGGAGTCAGAGGTTTGTGAAGCTGGCTGGTTGTTGTATTCGGGGCAAGATACAACCCAAATAACCAAAGGTTACTGCAGCAGTGAAGAAGTCAGACATTTACTGCTATGGTAAGTGCAACTTGCACAACTATACTTTTTTATGACTTTAGAAAGAAAACATAGTATACATTCAACTACTTGTTAAATCAAAGACACAAGGACTGCACCTTAGCTTCTAACTTTGCACTGGTGCCCAGAAATCTGTTTCATATGAGCAGTGAAGAAAAATAAATGATATTGGTGCAGGAATGTCTTTCAACAAGTGACCATTTTAAGGCTCTGGCCTTTTCCTGATTAGTTAGGAACATGCAGAGCATATATGATCATGAGTGGAACTTACAGTAGATAAGTGTGTATAATGTGAAAAAAAAAATTATTACCAGAAAATGATCTGTAAAAAGGGGGGGGGGGATACACTGATACATAGGTAATAGAATAAATTAATGGAAGACTCTGAAGTCCCACTAGTAAAAATACTTGTAAGTGAAAAAAATATATATCCCTGAAGTTAAATGCATTTTATCAATAATTACAGACAGCAGTAGCCACTTTTGGTGATCACATTTATTATAGCAAAGAAATTGAAATAAATAATGACCAGAAAGCAATATATTTCAGTTTTCTGCTGTCATTCATAGCCACACGCTCCCACCCAAAGTACTATAATAGTCATAGTAGTGTATTTCAGTTTTAGCCTGATGCTGTTATTCACAGTCATTCATCTGCCCTGATCACTGTAATGGTATCAGTAATTCAACTTCCTTCTTTCTTACCTAGATACTTCACCCCTACTCTGATCACTATAAAGGTCACATTAATTCAGTTTCCTGATTTCATTCAGATATACACACATGAATCCTGATTGTTGCAATGACTACAGTAAAGTTTTTCAACATGCTCTTGTTATTCATAGTCACATACACAGTGTCAGTCAGTGTAATTTTGACACTACAATCACTTTAATTCTAATAAAAAATGGATGGCAGCTTTGGACAGTATTTACTTTTACTACTGCTAATAGATATTGATTTGCCTGGTATTCTGCCAGTGGTACTTGCAAGAAAGAAACCTTCTATGAAAAATAAAAACTACTTTTGCAGATAGGTCCATGAAGAAAATTAAATAATGGTGGCCCCAGTAATTTATCTCAGTTAATGCTGTTAGTTACAGCCACACCACAATATTGCTTTTTCTCCTCTCATTCCCTGGAAGTTTCTGGTGAGATTTGAAGAGGTTTCTGCTACTCCTCCAACTTTTGAAGGGCCTATTCTCATACCCACTACACTGTATACTATTCAACATGTGAGATATTTTTATTTAATTATTTAAAATGTACTAACCAGGATGGAGCACTAGTAAAGATGGATAATTTTTAAGTCCAACAAGGAGGTTATAAACCTGATGTATAGCTAATAACAGTATATAGCAAAACATATTGTGAAAAAATAACTGACAGTCCCACAGCACTGTAAAAGCAATGAACTGACAAACATAGGCTGATGTTTATACAAAGAATGATTCCCAAACTACAACATCAATCAGTATATATAACTTTATGGTGATTGCATTATGTGCAGTAACAAGGTATTTATTGTGAGGAAAAGGGAATTAGAGGAGGAAGTGGTCTATATAAAATATATTAGTTGAGGTAATTGACTTAGATAATGTTATGGAAGTACTTTGGTTGTGCATGTGAGCTATGTTGGAAGTAGATGAATTTTGCTTCATTTGAAGACATATTTTCATTTCTGAGTGAGATTTGGGATATTAGTAAAGTCTTTTTAATTTGGAAAGCAGTGATTCCCATACCACTTGGAAAGTGAGCAATAAGCAGTACACCATGCAGTGCAGTTTATTGCAAGGGGTTTGTAAAGTGAAACCAGGAGGGACCTAATATGGTAGCTGAAGGTTCTAATAGTAGAGAGCTAATATGGTAGTTGAAGGTTCTAATAGTAAGTCAGCTGGTAAGAAAGAAAAAGTGTTCTAACTTAGGTTTCAATAGAAGACAGCAAAGTAGAAGATGTGCTCTCTGATTTACTGGTAACTATTTCTATTTACTGAGGTTATGACTGAAGAATTAATTATCAAGGTGCTGCTTACTGTGATGGATCCAAAGTATTCTTAAGACACTAAGGTCTTGTTGGCTGGATTCTGCTGAAATCAAAGTCTGTGTCACTTAATGTTAACTGACCCTTGATTGGTATTAAAATAGGAAAATCATGAAAAATACTCCATGTACTGGTATGTGGTTGTGAAAGTTTATCATTTCAATTGTTTGAATACAATTACTATTACCCACTGGAACAGTTCCATTTTGTTGAAAACGTGATTTCCTGCACTATAGCAGATAACTGTACTCTTGCTTTATGTAGCTGTACATTTATGACTTGGTCTCCTGTCTCATTTATTAGTACCCTCCAACTACTAAGGGAATTTAGTGGAATAGGTATTAAAGGCATGACCCCTGTTATTTTTGGCATTAAACTACATACCCAACAATTAGAAACATTCATGATTTTTGCATACCAATATTGTCTTGCCAAAAAGGTATTAAAAGATGGTGACCAGTCTTGTTCACTTTTCCACATTTCTTTACTTTCTTTTTAATGTAATTTTATGGTTTCATTAACAGGTTGTAAATGCAATTTAATGCTAAGTAGTACAATGATAATTAGTATGACAATTATTATTGCTTTAAAAAAAATCCTTTAAATAAAATGTCCATTATCAATTGATTTTGCCTTTGGTCATCCAAAACTGGATTTCCAAAAGGATGCACTTTAAACCATGTCAATTTCATTATGTTTTTTTCTATTGGAAACCTACAAGAGAATACACTTAATCAGATTTACATTGCTCACTGTTTTTGATCATTCTTAGTTGATCTTTATGTACCAACATTGTTCTGCTTTTCTTTTTTCCTGTAATTTTGTACACTAATGGTCCAATTTGTTCCAATACTTCAAAAGGGCCTTGCTAATTGCTAGCCCGTGGTCCTTCTGTTTGGAATGTTTTTACCAGTACTTTTAATTCCGCAGGGAAGTTTTTTTTCAGCTGGTAATATTGGCACCTTTTTCCATAAATGGAACGCCTGTTCCCTTGCGTTATAGCCGCATATGGTAGTAAGTAGTTTTAGCCATTCCTGATGTTTGCTGATTTCTAGCATGGGCCTACCATTAGGTATATCTGGATCCAATGGTAATTGTATTGGCATTTTGTGACCTGTCATTATTTCATATGGGGAAATACCTGTTTTGCTGTATGGTGTCACTCGAATACCCATTAAAATACCAGGCAGATGATGTATCCATGTATTGCCCTTTTCTAAGCATGCCTTTTTTAGATGTTATTTTAACATCCGATCTATACGTTCTACAATACCATTAGATTGTGGATGGTATGGTACACGAAACCTTTGCTGTATGCCTAACAAATTACACATTTGTTTAATGAGATCACTAACAAACTGTGGGCCGTTGTCTGACTCTATGACCCGTGACCATCCCCAATGGCAAAAGATATTTTTCCATAAAGCTTTTGCAGTTGCTTTTCCAGTATTGTTTTGGCAGGAATTGCTTCTACCCATTTTGAGAAAACATCCACTACTACCAGTAGGTATCTATAACCTCCCTTTGTTGTTGGCAAAGTACCTGCATAATCTATATGAACTGCATACCATGGCCCATCTGCTGGCTGCACCCGATGTAATTGAGGCCTTTTGCTTTTAGCATTTACCTGCAGACAGATTAAACATTTTTCTACAATTAGCTTGCAGACCTTTTTTAAATTTGGGTTCCAATACTTTTCTTTTACAACTGCTCATAGCTTATCAGCTCCTACATGTCCCAGTATTTGGTGATTTAACTTGACCAACTGGCGGGCCAACTGAAATGGTACATATGGCAACTGTAACCCCTTGGAGGTAGTATATACATAGTACTCCTTTGGTGGTATACCTGCTAGTTTGTACTGATCAGTTTCTTCTTTTAAGCCCTGTTGTGTTTGTATATTTACAAGGTCTTTTTCTATTGACTCTTCATCTAACTCTTTTAAGACACTAGTTTTTACACTGGCATGCTCATATTCTGGAAGTTCTTTTCCATTTTGTGCTGCTTGTTTTGCCAAAGTATCTGCTAACACATTTAACCTGTAAGTTTCACTGACTGGCTTTTGCTGTGCTTTTACTTTCAAAATGCTGTACTGTCCCTGTTGATTTGATATTGTTATAACTTTATATATACCTTTTAATACTTCAGCAAGCCATAATGGTTTACCTGCACTATCCACAAATCCTCGCCTTACCCAGGTTTCCATATGCAGTTTTAAAGAATTTACTACATAAGCACTATCTGAAAAAATGTTAACAGGGTTGTAATACGTTAGCACATATAGTACCGCCTCCAGTTCAGCTCTTTGAGCTGACATGTGTCCTGGTAACTTGATTAGTTCGGGAGAATCCAGTTGTGGATTCTCTGGAACTATAGCAAATCCTGTCCAGTATCTGCTTTTGTCCCAATATCGTGCTCCATCCACAAAGATGGATGGCTTAAAGTGATCAAAATCAGATGCCAAAAATTGCACATCAGATGACATTATCTTTTCTAAACAGTTATGCTGTTTCCCTTCATATCCCATATAATTGGACACATAGTATTTGTCCCCTGTCTGTATAGTGACCGTTTTCCTTCTGAAAAGTGCCATACATTTTGCAAAAGGCTGCCTAATACCATCTGTAAGTTTATTAATTTCAACATTGTCTATCAGAGCTTTTTCTGCTTGATGTGGTGTTTGTACTATAATGCTGAAAAATACAGTGAGGTACTCAGTTTAATACCCCATTCCAATTGACAATTGGCTAATAATTGCTGTTTATATGGGTGGTAGCCCAGTTCTACTGGAGTGATCTTCCTACTACAGAAAGTGATTGGACGTAATGTTTTTTCCATTCTATTGTCACTACCATATGGCCATTCCTGTAGTAGTACTACAGACAGTGTCTTTTTCCCTGCTGCTGCTTGTAGCACAAATGGTAACCTTGGTGTGGGTGCTATTAATTCTGTAGCTTGTGCTAATTTTACTTTTATTTGTGAAAATGCCTCCTCTTCATGGGGTCCTCACTCTAAAAAGGTGGAGTTCTTTTGTTCCTGTAACATTTTGTATAGGGGAGCAGCCGCGGATGCATAATCCTCTATAAATTCCCTGTTGTAATTCATGATTCACATGAATTTATGTAGGTCTGCTATAGTCAGTGGCTTTTCCATTTGTAAAATGCCTTGCACACGCATGGGGCAAGGAGACCTTCCTGTCAGTTTTATAATAGCTGATACCCAGAAAAACAATACAAACTAATGCTGTAGGTCCAAGAAGTTCAAGAACACGGGAATCCGGTATTACCACAGCAAACTCACTGACAAAAATCCACACTGTAGAAAGATGAAAATTCTCAGCAATTCTCAGCAATAATGGATGATTTATTCTTGAAATAACACACACAAAATAGCAGCACAAACACGAATTAGTAGCAGCACAAAAACGAATTTACCCGGGTTTCGTCCGATGTGACGAACTTCTTCAGAATACACATTACAAATGTTGCCTTGATTTTAATACACAAGTCACACCCCAATTAACTACTAATTGATTAATTAAACAATGTTAAATTTAATAAATCCTATACTACTATAAAATAAATGAATTAAAAAATAAAAAATATATATAATAAATATATATATATATATATACACACTTGTGTGTGATGAATTTCATCAAATATATATATAATATCATATGATTGATTAAATTGTGATCTTATAGTGAGAATAATATTTCACATTAATATATCTCATGTATAAATCACTATTCAAATAAATCTTAAATATTAATAAATACATTCACATTAAAATTATATATTGTATAAAAATATGTATATAAAAACACATGTATGAAATATAAAAAAAAAAAAATTAATTAATAAAAATTAGTATAATTTTATTTTTATTGTAAACACATTTGTGTCTATGTTCTAAATGTATGATAGTTAATGTTAACCTAATCATGTTCTACCCTTAATATGATTGTTGTTTAATATAGGTTTAATACTACAATATTCGTTCAGACCAGGCCAATTGTATGCATTCAATAATATTTGCCACTTCAATTCATTAACATCTAAGTCATATTTAGTGTATTTACCACGTACATCATATTCAATATGCTGAATGACACAAAATTTAAATGTATGAGTTTTGTTGGATTGTATATGTCTAGCAAGGGCATTCGTAGTTCTCATATGTTGAATATCTAGCAGGTGTTCTTTAATTCTGTTCCTAAAATGTCTGCTAGTTTTACCTATATAGAATGCCTTACAATCCTGGCAAAGTGCAATATATATGACATTTGAGGTATAGCAATTAAAGTGTCCTCCTATATTAATATTGTGGAAATTTACCATACGTCTACCACCTGTACATTTTATATGTGTACAAACTGTACACCTCCCACATTTGAAATTGCCAACTGACCTGTTTGTTTTATGCTTGGCTGATTCCGTCGTATTTTCAAAAAATTCCTTAAAAGATAAATCTTTTTTATAAACAAATTTGAGTTGACCTTGAAACATATGTGCCATGCTGTTATCATTAGTCAAAATCCCCCAATTTCTCTTAATTATATTTCTGATAACTTCATAGGAGTCATCAAATACAGAAATATACAAGGGCAATTGATGAGTATCTACATTGTTATTATTTATTTTTCCACTGCTGTACCCATGACATAATATAGCCTCATAGAATCCTGTAAGTCTCTTGTTTTTCACTTCTTCAAGTATTTTTTCACAAAAAGCTTTGGGATAACCCCTATTAATAAACATGGTTGCCATAAATTTCAATTCTTTAATAAATTCCCCCTCATCACTGACCATCCTGGCCGCCCTGACCATCTGGCCCTTGACAACAGCCTTTTTCTGATGGTCAGGGTGCCAGCTGTCATAGTGGAGGTAGGAATTTGAAAACGTTGGTTTTCTAAAAATATTTGATTGCAAACAACCATTATTCTTATGGTATGTAATTTTGACATCCAAAAAGGTGATTTTATCATAACTAATATTATGCGTAAATTTCAAAAATCGGACATTATTATTTATGTATTCCAAAAAGGTGTGTAATTCTCTTTCATCTTGATCCCAGACGATAAAAATATCGTCCAGGTATCTTGAATACATTTTAATATGTTTCTGAAATTCACTCTTGAAAACAAAATTATGTTCCCAATATGTCATTATGAGATTTGCGTACATGGGGGCACAAGCTGCCCCCATGGCAACTCCATCAATCTGTTGATAATAATTCCCTTCAAAATATATAAAATTATTGTGTAACACAATGTCCATGAGATTAATCAAAGTATTAATTTTAGTTTGATCATACATTTTGGATTCAAAAAGTTGTTCCTCTAACCAAATTAAGCCTATGTCATGTGGAATGCATGTAAAAAGATTGCATACATCCACAGTGACAAAAATGTATCCATTGTCCATTTTAAATTCATTCAACCTTTTCAAAAAATCCCAATAATCTTTAGTGATATAGGGAAATTTTGTTAGACCCTTTTTGAAGTGATGGTCTAGATATTGACCAATGAAGCATGTCTTGCTTCTCTTGCCATCTACTATTGGTCTGAATTGTAAATTATTCAGACCTTTATGAATCTTGGGTATACCAAAAATCCCACTAATTACAGGATAATCGTTCTTCAAAAACCCATATTCATCCTCCGAAATCTCTCCTTGCATTAACATGTCTTCCAAAAAATTGTCAATTCTTTGGTGGGCAATGTGAATTTCATTCAAGCTAACCTCAGAATATGAATCACCAAATAACATTGTAGTCATATAGGAAATATAATCCCCCTTGTCTGTTATAACCACCCCACTGCCTTTATCCGGTCTCATTATTCTAATGTCCGTAAGTCCCAATATATAATCAAGGATAGTTTGTTGTTCCTTGACCATATTGATGTGTATAGGTTTCTTGTATTGTTGGTGAAAATTCCTAATTCCATTTCAGTTATTTTTTCGAATAAGGCTACTTTATCATGTATTGGGGGGTTAAAGACACTGGGTTTAGTCAGTTTATTATTATATTTAATAGACATATTATCATTTGGTATGTCCTTAAAAAAAGTTTTTAAATTCAATTTCCTAATGAATAATTTTAAGTCAATAAGTGAATTGACTAGCCTACCCTTACGACATGGTACAAAATTAAATCCTCTTGAGAAAAGATTAGCATGTTCACAACTCATTGCATTCCTGGAATAATTGAATATTTTAAAGTCCCCATGGGTATTAGTTACTACAGTGGGGTTACTTAAAAATTCACTATTTGTTTGTTCAAAACTAATACTTGAAGAAGGTTGATGCATTTCATCAAAATAATGTTCAGGATCCAAATCAATGTAAAAATTAATGGGAATGATCATATCATTATATATCGGGGATGTATGAGATTTATTCATAAATGCTAGTGTACTATCATTATTGGTGTTCTCAAATTCATTTCTACCAGTCACATTGTCTGTACACGTTGTTTCATCCATAATTTCATATACGGAAAGGTCTAATAACATTTGATCTCCCTCATGTATATCTTGAGATTTTTTACCCATGATACTATTATTCATATTAGCTGATGTTACATCATTATCGATGCCATGATTGTTATTAACAAAAATAACATCATTATTGACTTGAATGTCCTGATAAACAAAATTACATCTATCAATGTTGTCAACAAGGTTAACTACATATGTTTCAGCATTTTGTTCACATTGTTGTACAATTTCTAAATTCGTGAAACTATCTAATTTACTATCATCATTGTAGCATAAACCATGAGTTATATAATCATTCATACCATCAGCTATAATAGTTTCAAAATTCGTCTCACAATTGATGAACTCGTTATTAACGAATTCACCAGTGTGTGTTCCATTACTGTTATTAGATGTTAGTATTTCCACAGTTGACTGAATAGTATCACTAGTAACATGGTATTTAAGACACAAACCTCGATTACTGTTTTGATTTGAAATGTCATATACACCAAAGTCTTGATAGTCATTCTGTAAGTCCAACGAGCCGTAAACGTGGGGGGTACTGTCAGTGTAAGACACACTGACTACCTGCGGCTATTCCAAACGTTTTTTGCGTTTTTTGTAGACAAAAAATCTTTCTTAGGTCGTGCCCCCATGCTCCTGTATTCTTCTGCCTCGGTGTTTTGCCCTCGGTTTAGGAGCCTCTCAGACCGCCGAACTCCCTCATCTATGAAACCACCGTTAAATTCGCCAGTACCATGATGTTCGTGGCATTCACTATCGGAAGTGACATCATTCACTTCCTGCTCTGGTCGCATACGCCCCTCATGACTTTGGTTACCATGACTGCGAGTGACTCGTTTAGTTTTAGGATAAACATCCCCAATTTCATATCTTTTAATATCCCTAACAATTTTGAAATGTTTTTTGTTAAACAAAATGTCACAACTGGTGTGTACATCCCATATGATGTTGATGTAATTCGTATAGTTGCGCTCAAACAATAAGTCCTGACTGATATTTTGATTTAAACAGTCAAGTTCATTGAGCAAAGCTTCAATTCTAATATTGTTATGCTTGATCATAATTTCCATCAATTTGATTCCGGTACTATTGAACAGTTCATGCAGTTTGTCAAGCATAAGTACATTGTCTTCGCAACCATTGGGATATCTCCAAAGGCGCAAGCCTTTGGGAACCATGTTTAATTCTATATTTTTGTTTAAGTAACTATTCTCTAGTTGAATTCTTTTATATTTGAATAGCTTCATTTCAAAAGTTTTTAACATATCATGCATAGAAGTATTGCTCTGCTTCGGTGTATGGGGTTTAGATTTATTCCCCATATTAAATGAATAATTGTTGTCTCGCCATGCTCTATTGTTCTTAATTTCAGACAAATGAACGGTCTCTCCAAGGTTATTACGTTGACCTTGTATATCAGTACCACAAGACTGTGGTGTAACCTATGTTAAGGGTAACCCAAGGCTATCGCTCACTGATTCCAAATTAACATGATTGTCTTTTTCCATTAATTGATGTATAAGAGCCGAATGCTCTCTGAGTTGTTCACGAATCTGCTGAAGTAACACTCCGGTATCCACCGGAACTGGAACAACCTCGCCTTCCATAACCACTGATACCCAGAAAAACAATACAAACTAATGCTGTAGGTCCGAGAAGTTCAAGAACACGGGAATCCGGTATTACCACAGCAAACTCACTGACAAAAATCCACGCTGTAGAAAGATGAAAATTCTCAGCAATTCTCAGCAATAATGGATGATTTATTCTTGAAATAACACGCACAAAATAGCAGCACAAACAGGAATTAGTAGCAGCACAAAAACGAATTTACCCGGGTTTCGTCCGATGTGACGAACTTCTTCAGAATACACATTACAAATGTTGCCTTGATTTTAATACACAAGTCACACCCCAATTAACTACTAATTGATTAATTAAACAATGTACAACAACTTGCTAGACATATACAATCCAACAAAACTCATACATTTAAATTTTGTGTCATTCAGCATATTGAATATGATGTACGTGGTAAATACACTAAATATGACTTAGATGTTAATGAATTGAAGTGGCAAATATTATTGAATGCATACAATTGGCCTGGTCTGAATGAATATTGTAGTATTAAACCTATATTAAACAACAATCATATTAAGGGTAGAACATGATTAGGTTAACATTAACTGTCATACATTTAGAACATAGACACAAATGTGTTTACAATAAAAATAAAATTATATTAATTTTTATTAATTAATTTTTTTTTTCATATTTCATACATGTGTTTTTATATACATACTTTTATACAATATATAATTTTAATGTGAATGTATTTATTAATATTTAAGATTTATTTGAATAGTGATTTATACATGAGATATATTAATGTGAAATATTATTCTCACTATAAGATCACAATTTAATCAATCATATGATATTATATATATATTTGATGAAATTCATCACACACAAGTGTGTATATATATATATATATATTTATTATATATATTTTTTATTTTTTAATTCATTTATTTTATAGTAGTATAGGATTTATTAAATTTAACATTGTTTAATTAATCAATTAGTAGTTAATTGGGGTGTGACTTGTGTATTAAAATCAAGGCAACATTTGTAATGTGTATTCTGAAGAAGTTCGTCACATCGGACGAAACCCGGGTAAATTCGTTTTTGTGCTGCTACTAATTCGTGTTTGTGCTGCTATTTTGTGTGTGTTATTTCAAGAATAAATCATCCATTATTGCTGAGAATTGCTGAGAATTTTCATCTTTCTACAGTGTGGATTTTTGTCAGTGAGTTTGCTGTGGTAATACCGGATTCCCGTGTTCTTGAACTTCTCGGACCTACAGCAGCAGTTTTATAATAGCACCTAGAAACTTGACTTCTTGTGACATAAACTGAATTGTTTCACTTTTAACCTTAAACCCTGCCTGCTGTAGAGTATGAAAAACTCTTTTAAGAAGCTGTACATGCTCCTCTCTGACTGAATTAAAATATCATCAATGTAATGTATTACTGAATCATCCTTTTCCAAATGTTGTAGAATGGATCCTACTGTCTGATGAAAAATAACTGTACTATTTTGAAATCCTTGTGTAACCTTGTCATGACATATTGCTGGTTTTTAAATGTAAAGGCAAATCTTGGTCAATCATGTTTTCTGAGTGGTACTGCAAAAAAGCCATTTGCTAAATCTATTACTGTAAACCACTTACTTTGTGACTTAATATGTGCAGCCAACTCTGAGACTCCTGGAATCAAATGTGCTCTATGAGTAGTATATTGATTAACATTCTGTAAATCAATAACAAGACGATAACTACCATCTTTTTTCTTGACTGGTCAGATTGGTGAATTTGTAGGACTGCTGCCTTTTGTATAATCCCTTCCTTTTCCCATTCCGCAATACATTTTTCCATATGTTCTTCTGCCTCCCTAGGAATAGGATATTGTTTTTGAAAAGGTGGTATATAGTCCTGATCACTTCCTACCCCTACTGGGCTTTCTAGTTTCCCACAATCACTGGGACCCTTGGACCACAGATTTGGGAATTGCTGTTGTAAATGCTTCCACACATTCTCACTGTCTATATTCACATATCCTTAGGTTTGTCAGGTTTTTCAGGTATAGAGATTGCATAGCAACCTGTACTTTGCTCTCCTTCTCCTTTTTGCTTGTCTACTATCCACAGGATTCCATTAGATAGATCAATTACTGTGCCCAAAGGCCCTAAAATGTCCATACCAATAATGGTAGTTGAGCAAGATGGATGCATTAAAAATGCACCCTTCCATGTCTGTCCCTCTTGGCTAAACTTTATGTCCACGTTTTGGCTACTCACTGCGTAGCATCCTGTGCCATTAAATGCTGACATGCAAACCTTTTTTATAGGATTTGCTGGCAACTGTCTGTTTGTGACAGATACTGCCGCTTCTGTGTTTAATAAGACATTCTTCCATAGTGACCCCTCTACCCAGATATCAATCAGTGGTCGTCCATCTCGACCCTTTTTAAAAGTAGTCAGGAAAGATACCAGAGTGGGGGGGCACATCACTATTGTAAGGAGATCCACTCATCCTCCCCTTTATTCTCAAATGCAATGTGACATACCTCATGTTTTTGCTTGCTATCTTCGTCTATGCCTGAGTGATCTACATATTTAGGCTTTTCAATCTCTTTTCTTAACTGTTGCCTAGCTATTCCCTCTGCCTGTTCTATCAAATGTTTTGGATTTACAGGTGAAACTGCTTGAAAATCTACAGGGCATACTTCCCCTTTTCCTGTATACTGATGGCCCTTTTAGCTGTTTTTACCAATATTGTAAGGGTTTTGTATATAATCCTCCTTTTCTGACTTTCCTTGTAATTTTTTTGGCTCTGTTTTTGGAAACACCCCCTGTTCTTCCTTCTTTTTACACCAGGCTTTGTAATGATCACAATTTTGCTTAACATGTCCTATATTTTTTTTACAAAAGAAACATATTGGTGCCTTTTGTTCATTATGTGCCTGATCCTGGTGCTATAGACATAGAGGCAGGAGCTGGTGGTGCAGATGCAGCTCTTTCCCCTGTTTTTTGCTTCACCAATTACCTCACATGGCTCACTATCATCTTCAAATGCAAAGATATGGTGTGAGTATAATCTCCCATCATCAGCCATAGTCCATCCCCTCATTAATTTTTGTACCAAATCAGTGAGGGTATCAGAATTTTCTTCATAGATACATTTAATATCCCCTGGAACCCCTTTGACTTGCTCTAAAAAGCAATGTATTAGCTGTTTTTGTATTTCTCTTTTTCCCATGTCTCTGTCTGATTTTTGATATATGATTTGAAAAGCAAGCTTAAAATCTTCTCTTTATTCCATTAATGTGTCTGTAATAGTAATTCTGAAATTATCTAATAACTTAGCTTGTGAGTGGCTGCCCTTGTGTAAATGCCATGAGACCGGCTGTCATATGCCCTACTTTAGTGTTTAACTGATAAGCGTCTTGCCTTAACTGAATGAAAGTTTTAAAACATTTGGGAATGAAAATCCAGAAACATCTAAGTAATGCATCTGTCCATATACCATATCCTGCTGTATATGCCATCCATTCTTAAAATGCAAGCATGTTATAAAATATGCCTTTTTTATCATTCCACTGTAGTAAATTCTGTAATAACCTAGACTGTGTATATCTGTAGTGGTTTACTGTCCCTGTTCTATAATTTGGACTGGTTTTGTATTTTTTAACTCTTCCTTAAGCTGGGATATCAAGACAGTATTTTGTGGGTTAGTCTCTCTTAATTCATCTAATTCTTCTTCCTTTTCCTTCAAACACTGTTTGAAGTCTGTCATTTCTGCCTGTAATTGTTTAAGGGATGTATGATACCTGTTATTAGATTCCTCTGTTGACTGCAGGGCTCCTATGCACTTTCGACAGAGGTCTTGGATGTCATTCCTGAACTTTTTAAACTCACCTTGTTTGTCTTTTAATAATTTATTAAATTCTTCTGGCAGTTTATCATAAACCTTGTTTCTGTCCTCATCTGTATGTGTAGTTGTGGAATCATTCCATGCTTGTACATAATTTTTAAAGGGTGTCACAAGATGTACAGGGGATTCTGTCAATAACAGATGTGACTGTTGTAATTCAGAGATTAATGTACTAACAGGACATAACTGCTTTACATCTGGATATAATGAAAACACTTTACCCTTAGTTAATTCTTTATCATGAAAAGGTCTGTCTTCACAGTCTATTTTTTAGCAATATCATGCAATACTTTTTATGGCATGGCACACAAAATGCAGTTTCTGTTGAATCACACAATAAACATTTACTATGATATACTTCATTTTTTTGTTGCAAGTACCAATCAAATGTTACAATCCACTTACATAATGCCTGTATGTCAACTTGCCCTAATAAGGTTTTATATTTACTAATGTGCTGTGTATATCAACATTACAATTTACTCCATATTTTATCTGGTTGTTCTGCTACATTAAGAGTAAAGCTTGATTTACACTTGTTTGAATTCTGTCTAATAGCATCCATACTAAAAATGTGATATAGAAAAAGGCCTTACCAGTTAGCAAGAAAACAGGTGATCAGGCTGTTGTTGCAGATGGCTTGTAATTTTTCAGAGTCACTCGAGAAGCTGGTTAAACACAGCAGGCAGTGAGATGCTGTGAATAGTAGAATGTCCACCTTTTCCTGGAGAATTTATAGCACTGTGACTTTCCTACACTGCAGGCTCAATATGGATTCAGACGTCTGAGAATCTTTACTGCTGCAAGCTGAATAAACTGGAGTACTTCTGTTTAGGATTTACACATATGTACAAATGTTAGTTACTGCAATTTGACTGAAGTGACCCTCTGCAGGCCTTACCACTCCTTCTGTTTTTGAATGCAGGCTAGCTCACCATTGAAGAGTTAATTATCATGGTGCTGCTTACTGTGATGGATCTGAAGTCTTCTTAAGAAACTAAGGTCTTGCTGGTTGGATTCTGCTGAAATCAAAGTCTAGTTATAATTGCATTCACAGTCTATTGCCCACAGAAATTTGCAGAATATACAATGATGCAGCACCAAACTCTGTCACTCTAAAATCAGTAATTAATAAATAACATTTTATAACAAACCACACCTACTACTGTTACAGCTTCAGGTACTGTGCTACTTTACTTTTCAAACAACATGGGTGATGTGAGAGATACAATATTACCTCGGAATAAATGTGTTTTCCTACACAAATATCTCTAACAATGTTATCTGCTATAGTCTCTTCATAGTAGTTTTACATCCTGTTTTAATCCTTGGTATTCTATTTTAGTCTTTGTATGAAAACATCTGTTTGCTGGTGTTTGCAGAAAAATATGTTTTCATCCTGTAGAGAAATAATGCTGGTATTGTCTTTTAAGGAAACATCTTGTGCAAATGCTCAGTTGATGAAAGCATATCCATTCAAACTTCCTTGCTTAACAGTGTCATATAATAAATACATGTACAGATTGTTTTCCTGTTGT
>NC_056740.1:217101423-217111423 GCF_019279795.1 Protopterus annectens
TGATGATTAGTGATCAGCAGTATGGTTTCATGCCAGGAAAGAGCACCACAGATGCAATATTTGCTCTGAGAGTGTTGTTGGAGAAATACAGAGAAGGTCAGAAGGAGTTGCATTGTGTCATTGTGGACTTAGAGAAAGCATATGACAGGGTGCCTAGAGAGGAGTTGTGGTATTGTATGAGGAAGTCGGGAGTGGCAGAGAAGTATGTAAGAGTGGTACAGGATATGTACAAGGGTAGTGTGACATTGGTGAGGACTGCGGTGAGAGTAACAGATACGTTTAAGGTGGAGGTGGGATTACATCAAGGATCAGCTCTGAGCCCTTTCTTATTTGCAGTGGTGATGGACAGGTTGACAGATGAGATTAGACAGGAGGCCCCGTGGACTATGATGTTTGCAGATGACATTGTGATATGTAGTGAGAGTAGGGACCAGGTTGAGGAGACCCTGGAGAGGTGGAGATATGCTTTAGAGAGGAGAGGAATGAAGGTCAGCAGGGATAAAACAGAATATATGTGTGTAAATGAGAGGGAGGGTAGAGTAATGGTGAGGCTGCAGGGAGTAGAGTTGGTAAAGGTGGATGAGTTTAAGTACTTGGGATCAACAGTTCAGAGTAATGGTGAGTGTGGAAGAGAGGTGAAGAAGAGAGTACAGGCAGGGTGGAATGGGTGGAAAAGAGTGTCAGGAGTGATTTGTGACAGACGGGTACCAATAAGAGTGAAAGGGAAGGTCTACAAGAGGGTAGTGAGACCAGTTATGTTATGTTATATGGGTTGGAGATGGTAGCATTGACGAAAAGGCAGGAGTCAGAGCTGGATGTGTCAGAGTTAAAGATGTTAAGATTTGTACTGGGTGTGACTAGGATGGACAGGATTAGGAAACAGTATATTAGAGGGTCAGCTCAGGTTGGACAGTTTGGAGACAAAGCAAGAGAGGCGAGATTGCGTTGGTTTGGACATGTGCTGAGGAGGGATGCTGGGTATATTGGGAAAAGGATGCTAAGGGTAGAGCTGCCAGGTAAGAGGAAAAGAGGAAGGCCTAAGATAAGGTTTATGGATGTGGTGAGAGAGGACATGCAGGCGGTTGGTGTGAAAGAGCATGATGCAGAGGAGATGAAGAAATGGAAACAGATGATCCGCTGTGGCGACCCCTAACGGGAACAGCCGAAAGAAGATGATGATAATGATGATGACCTTAAAGTGATAGGCTCAAATAGCTCTAGGACCAGATGAGGGAGAGTTCACTAATCCAAAAGCTGGAATAGTGATGGCAAAAAAAGTTGCATTAGTTGCAACTATTATGTTTGTATGAATTTGTTTGTGTCTTTCGGCTTTTCCCGGTTAGGGGTCGCCACAGCAGAACTCCGCTCCGCTAATGATTGGTAGTGGATTTTTACGTACCGGCACAACCTTCAACGAAGGTTGCCTCCACACAGAAGACGCTCTAGCTGAGAACCAAACTGGACAATGTCTTTCTATGAGGCGACAATGCTACCACAGCACCACCACCGCAGTGTTATGTTTGTATGAATACAAGTAACAAATACAAATGTATTTTTAGGTAACTATTTGATATTCCAAGACTCATTAGTACGAGTTCTGGAAAAAAAAAGAAAAAATTACCGAATGTGCATACTGGCATATACTAAGTCCAAGAATGACGATTCTCAGAATATTACCTTTCCTCTGTGGTATGGCAGTCTTGTAATTGGTATACATAAAGTTGGAGTTGTGGCCTTAGGGGAAACAGTGATGTTTGACATTTGTTATTCTCCTGTATTGTTGGACATTTTTTTTTCTGTTAGTCCAGGCTTCGCACTTATGATGACTTGCAGAATTACAATACATAGTCATAGTTTAATGTTTTTGTTTACATACCATTGTAGAAAAAATAATATTAAAAAAGAATCCCATTATTTGTTTTGTTATTGGTTTTATTTCCCCATCTGTCTCATCTTAGCCACCTGTATACAGTTGCTCAAACAGTCTGTTCATTTTAGGAGTAATGGAGCCTGAAGTTTAAATTCTGTGGATTGATGCAAGGTGTTCATCACTCAGTCTACAATTGCACTTTGACTTACTGAAATATAGGGTCTATATTAGATAATCGAAATCTGCTTACCTTGAACCTGTATTCATCAACACCAAAACAGCAAAATTCACTTCAGCAAATGACAAAAACTTTCCTAGAGTAAGGAAGCAATTGGCCAATCCCACAACTTTGCCCTTTTCCACACCATAGTGCGATCTTGGAGTTGGTGTATATAGTTGGGGGTGTGGTGGCGCAGCCCCCCACTTTGGTGGGTTTGATTTAGTGCGATGTGTGTTGTGATGTTATAGTGGCCAAGTGATTATTTACCCTAGTAAAATTTTTGATGTTTGCTGAAGTGTGTTTTGTTGTTTCAGTGTCGATGAATACAGGTTTGAGGTAAGTAGCTTTCGATTATCTAATATAGACCCGAAAGTTATGGTGGATAACAGCTTCTTGAGTACATAGGTGCTTCTAAAAGGTGCAATCTCTTTTTGGAGTTATTAAACCTTTCTGGAAAGGCAGACATCTGCTTGAGCATCTCAGTATATTTTTTTCCAGATCTGTGCTGCATTGGAAGTCGCTAAGCTCCATTTCTAGGTGATTAGAAACACTACAATAGAGAATGTTCTGCTATCAACTGGAAGCATACATTGTGAGTTTTGAAATATACAAATCAACATTCAATATCTTCAAGTAGTTGATCTATGAAACTTATGTATGCAGCTCCACAGAAAGATACTTGTGACTCCTCTGCCTTGGATTTGCATACTGGAAAATGACACAGGTTATTGTGTGACAGTTTTTTTTCTTGTGCAATGTCATTTAGGTGGTGAAGGCTGTCACACATCACTGTAAACATGTGTTCAGAACCCTGAGATGAAATTCATTCAAATGGTATGTTATGTTCACAAGGAAAGACAGATCTGAATTCTCAAGCTATGGACAATTTATATTCTGCACCTCAATGTTTGCATTTATTTCTGTTCTAAAAGCCTTGCCAACACATTTGCCTGACTGAGTCATTGCACTTCTGCAAATCACAGAGTGTCCCCAAAACAGCAATCTGTCTCATCTAGAAATTAATTAAAGTGAAGGGGTGCCAAACTCTGTGCTTACCAATATGGGGGACCACTGTAGCACCCCCATTGTGAGGTATTCTCTGGTGAGATATGACCACAAATCAGTCTCATTTGAAGTTACTATCACACCTGCCCCCTCCCCCACCCCCGTAGCATAACCTAAACTACAAAACTTCCTCTTACAGGATGGTATAAATAGCTTCACTGCACCTCTTCCCTCAGATGGAAATGGCAACTATGCCGAGTTCTACACAAATGCTCTATACAAACACGTGAACAACTGCATTGATGCAGCCATACCTGATAGGACCAAAACAAGCTAGCTGAGGAAGAGCAAACCTGTCTGGTGGACAACTGCCATAAGAGGAAGAAATTGCTGTCTTAAGTGTAAAAGGGAGCAAGCCCCAAACTGGAAACACTCCTTCCTCAACTTAAACAAGCAAATAAGACTCATTGTGAAGTCTTTCAAAACTAACTATGAATCCAAACTAGCTTCCTCAACTAAGGACAACCATAAGGTGTTCTTTAGTTACATCTGTAACCTAAAAGGAAAGGCTCAGATGTGTGCCGAACTGGTAGTTAATAATACCACATATACCGAGCCTGTGGAAATTGCTAACCTCCAAGTTCTGTGAAAACTTCACTTCCCCTTCCCAACCACACCTACCCCAAGACATCCCCCCACCTGTCCTCTACCCTGTATCTCTAAGAGCAGGTTGTGAACGCCTTCTTTATGGTCAAAAACACAGTATCCGTGGGACGGGATAACATCCCAGGCTGCATCCTATATGGGCTCAAACAAGAATTCGCAATGCATTTGAGTACTCTTTCCAGTCATAGTCTAAGCACTGACTTCATCCCAGCTGAATGGAAAAAGGCCACTGTTATCCCCTTGCACAAAGGTGATGCTTCCTCTGACCCCAGGGAACTATAGACCTATTAGCCTGACCAGCCTTATCTGCAAGGCCATGGAGAGAATCATCATGGACCTTATCAACAAAGACATTGGTAACCCCCAAACACTTGATCCTACTCACTTTGGATTTGTCAAAGGGTGATCATGCCTGTTAAACTTGGTGGACTTCATCGAGGCAGTCACCAAGGCCCTTGATGAGGGGAAATTTGTGCACCCAGCCTACCTAGACTTAGCCAAGGCTTTTGACACTATCTCCCACTCAGACATAATTGACAAACTCACCCAGCTAGGTATCAACCTGTATATCATTAGATGGGTCGCTAACTGGCTCACTGATAGAACCCATACAGTCAAAATAGGGGAATCCACCTCCAACAACAGCCCTGTAACCAATGGTGTTCCACAGGGATCAGTCCTGGGATCTTCGTCTATCAAAATGGTTCTCCAGCTATCTCTCTGCCAGGGAACAAGCTGTAAAATGGAACTACTGCACTTCCTCTTTCCTTCACACCCCAGCAGGTGTACCCCAAGGCTCTATTTTGGGTCCTTTACTATTTAATATTTTCATCAATGATTTCCACCAAAAGATCCCCAATGCTAAACTGGTGCAATACGCAGATGACTCCACTATCATCTGCTCAGCCAAAACTCTTCCTTTACTAATAAACCTTATGGAAGAAGCCTTCTCCTCCACTGAGTCCTGGATGCTTGACAATCACCTAGCCCTAAATGCCTCCAAATCTAAAATAATGATCTTCACCCCCTTCTAGACATACTGCTACTGACAAAGCATCCTTCTCTGTGCTTAGCCTAAACAAAACAACTATTGAAGTAGTTCCCCATACAAAACTTCTGGGCGTTCTTATCGATAACCAGCTAAATTTTGATATCCACCTACAAACCAATATTAAAAAGACTCATAAAAAACTTGGTATGCTTTATCGACACAGACGCTACCTTTGTCTGTCTTCTAGACAACTCCTATCTACCACCTACCTCCTATTCTCCCTTTTGTATGGGGCTCCGCTACTCTCTAACCTCCAATCATCCCAAAAATCTAAACTTTTCTCATGTTATAACAATATTTCAAAGTTTGCTACAGGATCCAAATCCTGTACTCACCATTGCAACTCCCTACATGCTCTAAATTGGTTGGAACTCCCAAGCTACCTAAATTTCATTCAACTAACTACAGCACACAAGCTAATTTTCAAACCTTCTAACTGTCCATCACTCTCCTCTTCCCTAAAACTTCACCAGTCACATAGAACACTTAGATCCACAAATCAGAACCTCTTAGAACTTTACAAGCCTTTACACGCACCAGGGCAACTTCTACTATCATTCTCCCTTGCCAGATTATGGAACTCTCTTCCCCCTTACATTAGGACTACCCCTAACCTACCATCCTTTAAAGCTCTACTCCACTCTCACCTCTACCCCCTCTGGGAGTGCTCCTGTACCCATCCTACCTGATTCCTGATACCTATCCCTATTCTATTCTACTCTAATCTCTGCCACTGCTTCAATTCATTTCTCTAAAATTCCTTTGCCTAAATACATGTAGTGTATTAAATGAACATAAATTTATTGTTTTTGCTAATATCTTATAAGTGATTTACTCATCTCTTATATTTCAAGATATGTAAAATCTTGCCTTGCTGCATATTGAATGTTAAACTGTTGTTCTCATATGCTGTAGTAATACATTGTATATTGTATATTGTCTTTCTGTCTGGGGCTTTTCTCCTCGGGCCTCCATTGAAAACGGGCTACCTTGGCCCAATAGACTTTCCCGGTTAACAAACTGAAATAAATAAATAAATAATATATACTGTTTTGAATCTATTTCTCCGCAGTGAAAGCTAAAACTAAAGGTTTGTGGCTGACAGAGTTTGCTGATGGCTGCAAACTGGGAGTAGTCATAGAATCTCCAAACAATGTCAACATCCTGTAAGAGGGTCTTACACAAACAAATGACTGGTGCCCAAGTCATGGCCTTAAACTCAATGCAAAAAAATTTATCATCCCTTTCAGTAAGAGTGATGTACTTGCTAACTACTGGATTAATAACAACACCCTAAGTACACACTCAGTATTGAGAGACCTGGGCACACAGATTGACAGCAAACTTTCCTTTGATCACCATGTCTTCACAGTGGTAAAAAGGGCATTCTATATTGCTCATCTCATACGTAAGGGCATTGCTCCAGAAAAAAAAAAGAAGTTATAACCTCCCTGTACTCTTCCCTCATCAGGCCAATAATTGAGTACAGTGCCTTTTTGGTATGTACCTTTCAAATCACCTGCAGCAACTGGAGAGACCACAGAGGTTCCTTACAAGGAAAATTCAAGGTCTTCAGCATCTGTCCTATGAAGACCATCTGAAATCACTATCACTTTATTCTTTTTCATACAGACTGCTCAGAGGCAATCTCTGCCTTGCATATAAAGCAATCTTTGACCCTGGTTTATTGGAAATGCTGCATATCCATAAGTAAAATGGTACACGGGTTACTCGCTCTAATGGACTTAACTTGGTATGTGACATTAATAGAACCTGCTGGAGGGACATATTTGTCTCCCAGAGGTTACCATGCCTTTCGAACACAATGCTGCTTCATGTCAAGTAGAACACCTCACTGGCTCTCTTCAAATGCAATCTGGATGATTGGATGGGTAACTATAAGTTCACCCCAGGGGTTCCACCTATGTCACTCTTAGGGGTGATAGATGTTGATCGTGGAATTAAGAGTAAAACTTGGCCAGGCTTGTAAGGGCCCTAGGGTCATTAGCCTAGTAAATTCCTGTGATCCTATGATGACATTTCAAGCCTGACCAAATGTAATTTATGTTTATATTCCAAAAATGCAGTGACTTAATATGCAATGTCCATTGATGAAGGATCCAGTACAAAAGAATAAGGGTGTGTAAAGTTTAGTGCTCCAAGTTGCCCTGTAATAGGGCTACACCATCATTTTTCTTTCCAGCCATTGGCAAGGCACCACCTGTGGTGACACCACTCAACCCCTGCCATTGGAAACCTGTGCTTTCAATTGCATCTCACAGCTTCTAGAAAATAACGCTTTTTCTTGTCCAGCCTTATAGTACAAACACAGTAAATTGAAAGTCAGTATTTACTCCCTAACTGTTAAATATCAGTGCTCTCAACTGCCACAGAGTAAACACTATATATATTATTTTTTAACAAAACTTATGATACGTCAGATGATAGCTCAGTTATCCACTGAAGAATATTATTTGCAGACAAACTGATATTTGAAAACAAATACTTGCTTGACAAGCAATCTCAGCAACATCAAGCATGCAAAATGTTCAGAAAGTCACCTCCTTTAAATGCCTTCCCAGTCTTAACTATCTTTAAACAGGCCATGTAACATGACAGAACTGCTGCATCAGATTATTTTCTATTTTTACAGAAGTGTTTTTTTTATGCAGTCATACTGGTCTTTAGCTGTACTGCCATCTCAGCCCTCTGCTCAACCTGGTATTTTGTATGCATATCACATTCAGTCAGATGATGTCACTTAAGACTGTAGTCATTCTTAATAAGTTGCATATCAAGCATGATACACTTTTATTAAAAGCCACAAAAAAAAAATAATAATAATAAACAGCCCACATTTTATGGAAATTTTAAAATAGTTTTTCTTGTTATCGCCAAAATTGATTGACTGGAAATCTATGAAAAGAGGAAAAAATCTTGAACAAGTCCACTCATGCCTTTAATGCAGCTCCCACCTACGATAAATTAATTAATTCAATCACTGTTTCAGTGCAGACTAAAAAATGAGGCTTAGAGCCATGAACCTTACAACCACCGTATAATTAGTGTAGGTGAAAAAAAAAAGGAAAGATCACAGAAGGCAGAATAGTCAAACCATACCACCACATGATAATTCAAGCATTGTGCCAGTGATGACAGAAAAACTGAACTATTGACCACCCAATGATAATTCAAGTACTTACTATTTCAGTGCAGGCCAAAAACAACTGAAAAATGCAAACCACCATGTGATAATGCATTTAGTCACAGTTTCAGTTGTTGTTGTTGTTGTTGTTGTGTCTTTCGGCTTTTCCCGGTTAGGGGTTGCCACAGCAGAACTCCGGTCCGCTGATGATTGGCACAGTTTCAGTGCAGGCAGGAAAACCCAATTATATAAACCACCAACCGTAACATGACAACAGTTTTAAGAAAGTAGTTTGTCATAGCTGCAGGAAAAATATAATTTTCAATCTCAAACACTCTCCAACCCCCCCCCCCCCCAAATCAATTGGAATGACTCACAAAGGTGGTAATAACCATACCTAAACTAACTTTCTAAATAAGACACCCACCCAAAAATGCAGGGGGAGATAAAATAATTTGCACTCATAAGCTAAACAATATACAGAATTCATAAGCCTTTGCACAGCACAACTTCAACTCCCATCCATATTAAACAAATTAGTTATTAAACTCATTAATCCAGTTAGCAGCACAGGAACAGTCATGCACACACTTAGCAGATTTCTAAACAGCATGTGCAAATGCTAGGAAAGATACAATTTTAACTGACAAACAGAAGAAGTCTGAATGAAGCTGGTTACTTATTAAACTCATTCATTAAGTTATCAACACAAGCACATGTGCACGACATTCATATAAACTTTTTCAACAGAGAAACAGCATAGAATAAAAATGTTTTTTTCTTATTTATTTATTTATTGCAAACTACCAGCTAATCCAGAAAAGAAACATTTGTCAATCCTTGCCATTTATTATAACAACAGAGAAACCGCATATACTTCAAAATGCATTTCACTCTCAGTTTAGACACTTTCTGAAGCAGAACCACCTCACTCCTGTCAGTTTAGTAGGCTATGATGCTTAGTCTTGGATATTGGCTCTGGTTTACAGATTCAGTTATTACCTTCTTCCTCTTCATGTCTTTGAAAACAGTTGGCTTCTACTGAATCAATGCAGTATTTATTCTATTTGTTTGATACTTCAGAAATTGTCTTCTCAAATTGTTGATTAAACTGGTATGATTCAAAATATTCTGCAGTACTGCTGAGGACACACCCGAGTTATATATGAACCAAACAAATGTCACTCGTGGATTTCTCCATCAGGAGTTAGAAGTCTAAATGATAAGTGCCAGATGGGAAGCATCAGTGCTGGAATGGAAACACCAGGATGCACAGCATGCCTTCCTTTAACAGTCTGAACGTTCTTGCACAACTAACCAGGAAGCCCTGAAATAAAAATGACAGGACACAGTTACAGAGTGAAATATAATTATGTACCTTGTGACAAACCAAAATGCTGCCAGCCCATCTAGCTGGAATTTTGTAAATAATTATGTCACTTGAAAATGTTAATATGATTTATATAGAAATGTGACACTGCCAGTCCAGCTCTGCAATTTTGTAAATAATTATATGTCATTTGTGAATATTAATATGATGCACAGGTTTGTCCTACAAATGTAAGAGACCTATATGTTATGTGTATATTAAACTACTGGTGCAGAAGTGTGTGTGTTGAACTGTATGTTATGTACTGAGCTTCAAGAATGTAACCACAGTCTACCCTACTGGAAAAGAACAGAAATGTATATAAACTATATTAATAATAGAAGTTGGAACATACAGAGTTAACTTGCAAAACTTCAATAAAATAAAAGTGTTTTACGATGTGCTATAAAAGTTAGTTTCAAAGCAGCAAGGAGACGGGATGTCTAGAGCTAGGATTTTCTTTCTATTGTTTTGAAACAGAAATAATTACTAGGTTTAAAATATAAAAGTGTTTAACTGTTTAACAACTTCCAGTTCTAGGCAAACTTCTGAGAGATATGTACTTCTCACACAGAAATACTAAAAATTCTGTTGGCATCTGTTAGCCTGGGAACTGAAGGCAGGTGACAAATGGTGATGTCATCCAGCTGACCCAGCAGTAATGTTCTGATATT
>NC_056740.1:217113923-217141423 GCF_019279795.1 Protopterus annectens
CATGCTGGAAGTACATGGCAGGGACAGACCAAACATTCTGTTGTCTAGTTCACGAATATTGTCTTTCATTATTTCTGAATCCTTTAGTATACTGAAATCACAGTGGACAGAGATCCTTGTCTGTGATACACAGACTGACAAGAACAGCAGCAGACTTACTTCCTCTAGTTCCCATCTAGATGAAGAAAGAGAAAGAGACTTGGCTGATGGAGTTATAACTGAACTGATCTGTATTTCCACTCTCTTATTCCCAAAACACATTCAGCCACTATGGAAGAAAGTTGGGACCACTAAGTTATCACTCTATGATGCCTCTCCTCAGTGATGCTGTTCTTGCAGCCTGTAAGTGCTCAGAATCTGTTGTCACTCTGAGGAAGGCAGATGGCCTGCTGGGTTCTATCATGAGGGCTGGTTTGTGTTCTCTTTTGGGGGCTTATAGTAGTGACATTGTTCAGAGTTCTCCCAGCCTATCTGTATAAATAGAACCTAAAGTGACCAGTTTACTTCACTTTAGTGGTTACATCATCACTAAAGATTAAGTCTCTTCTTTCTCAGTGATCCTTGCTGCCATTTACTGGATTGGTTTGTGTAGGCCCACAATCTAGAGAAGGGATTTCCACTTTCTTCTCTCTTTCCTGATGTGGTAATTGTCTTTTAATTGCATTGTTGGAGAGGTGGTGAGCCCTGGTATAGGATCACTAGTACTTACCAATGAAGCATCACACATCATCCTCTTCATGTTGATAGCAGTGTTTGTAGCCCTGTGTGACATGGTAGAAGTCCTGATGCCTAAGGATTTCTGTGTGAGATGTTTATCATGTTTTATTATGATGCCTTAAGAAGAATGGTAGACTAATCTACCCTTCCTCATGCAGGTGATCTTTCTCATGCTCATGGATGTGATCTTTGTTTCAGGCTGTAGCACTTCCTTGGTATTGGTCCATATGTCAGGGGAATTTAATGCATTGAATGTCCTGGCAGATACTTCATGTTGCAGCTTAAGCTTCCTGCAGACTTTTTGGCTTAACTAGAACAGTGTGCAGTTTGTCTTCCAGAAATTAGATGTTCTGGAGATCTAAGCCTGTATGCCACCTCAGTGAATGCAGAGCTGTACAACTTCTGTTCCCATCAACAAAGCAGGAGGAAATCGAGTAACAGAATTGGTCATGGTGAAATGGGAGACATTGCCTTATAAGTTTACTCTTTCCCATTTTGGTAAATTTCCACACAAAAGTTGAAGTATTACTGCTGTTATGCCAAAGTGATCCAGAACAACCCAGCTGCAGGTCTTTTAAATTCTGGCCTTTCCAGGGCATTTTTTTCTGGCTATATACCCAAGCAGAGCTCCACGTGGACCTGCAGAGGGGTCCTGGCAACAGAGAAATGAAAGAAGCGACCACTTTCCAGATTTAAGTATTTTTTGGCTTTTTTTATCTGCATTGTCCTCTCTGGCTTTCATTTAACTAGCTATAACTGTTTTTGTGTCTATCTGCTGATTTCTGAAGTATCTGCACTTAAAAGTAGCATTTTGGTCGACTCTGGTCGATTAATACTGTTTTTTTGTTAATTTAACTGCTGAGGCTGCCCACTAAAGTGTGCTAGCCTGTGTAAATTGATTTTACTGTTTGCTTAATTGCATTTCTGTGTGCTTTCCTGAAAAAACAAAAAACAAAAAACAAAAATACTCCTTGTTTTCCCGCCTTTGCTCGACTAGTTTGGACCAGTATACAGGCTTTGCTGTATTCTGGGCTGTGTGTAGTTCCTGTGTTGGCCATTGCCTTACTTGGATAGAAGGAAGTTTCTGAGCTCAACAGTGGGAGTGGGGAGCCTTGAGCAGCCTATCTGTCCCTGGGGGAAGTGACCTCAGCACTTGAGCTGTAAATTATTGGTTGCTTTGGACCATTTCTAGCTCTTTTCAAGTTCCCTGTATAAAAATCCGCCTCAGGGCGTTTTTGCGCGGTTGGGCGCATAGCACAGCAGTGGTTATACAGGTTTAAACTATTTCTGGCTCCGCCAAGTCTGCTCTTCAATTTTTCACTTAGAAAGCTCTACTCAGTCTATTTAGCTGTATATATTAGCACTGTTTTCGGGACTTCTAGTCTTAGCAAGCACTCTTATAATAAAGTAAGCACTCTTATACTAAAGTAAGCACTACAGCCATCCACTACCCCCTGTGAATACCCACTTCCCTTAAAGGCACAGCACTCCTTATAATATTCTAGTATGTCGAGTGGTAGACCACTAGCATCCTCTCTTGTTCAGCTGGTTAACCTGGGAATCTTAAGACAATGTTACAGTTGTCTCATGTACACAGACAACCCTCTCCTCCTTCCTACTAACACAAATACTTGTGAGAGATGCAACTATATAGCCAGACTGGAGGCTGAACTCTCTCAACTCAGGACTGGCAAGACCAGACAGGAGGAGAAGGTACCCACACCAAGCAAAACCGTCACACATAAAACCACCACCACTACAAACCAAACACATAAGAACACAAAGACATACTCGAGGCTCTTATAAAAACTTACCAAAACAACAGAGGCCTCCAAAGCAGACACCCAGAAATACACCCCCACAAAACGTAACACCTACAACACATACCTCAAACAACAGGTGTGTCACACAATCACAGCCCCTAAGGCAAAACACTATGCCAGAGACTTTAGTAATAGGTGACTCTATAGTCAGACACACCGACGTTCCACTTACCAGGCTGAATAAGGAGAGGGTAACGGTGAGCTGCCTATCGGGAGCTAGGATCCGCCACATTACACACGCACTCAGGTCACTCCAAAGCAAGTACAAGTATGATGCAGTCATTGTCCATGCTGGTGTGAATGACCTGAGACATACCTCCCTGGACTACATGAAAAGAGACCTTGAGGAGCTCTCCGATTATGTAGCCCAGACTGGTATGACCCTGACCCTGAGTAGCATCCTGCCTTCACCAAGAATGATGCCTCAGTACAAAGACAAAATGATCAATTTTAACAATTGGCTTAATCACTGGTGTCATTCTAGGGGGATCCAATGTCTGTCAGCCTGGGATGACATGCTGGACAAGCAGCGTTGCCAAGGGATGGCTTGCACCTGTCACCACTGGGCTTCCGGATACTGGCCAAGGCTCTTGCCACCCCCATAGTGCCTTTTTTAGGCAATGCTCAAAAGACAAATCAACCTCTGTAAAAAACAAAAATGGAAAAAATTAAGGGTAATGCTGCTCAACGCCAGAAGTCTAAATCTCAAGATGCAGGCACTCAAGCACTTCTCAGTATGGAGAACATCGATGTCTGTGCAGTAACTGAAACCTGGTTCAAGGCTCCTGAGAGCACTCCAGTGCTACCAGGCTATACCTCATATCATGCTTTTCGGCCTCAAGTTCCAGGCCGAACCACAAAGGGAGGGAGTGTCCATTTTCATAAAGGACACCTACACCTCTCGATTGGTGGCTACCCATGAAGCATCAGAAACCATACAAGTTTTACTCACCATAGGCAAAACTGCCATACAACTGGTCGCATGTTATAGAACACCCTCCCAATCCCAGGAATCCCATCAAGCATTCCTGAAAACACTGGAGGATATGAATGTCACACCAAACACCATCATATTGGGTGACTTCAACTACCCCAACATAGACTGGGCCCACTATTCTAGCCCTAACACTCTAGCCCAAAGATTCCTGGAATTCATTAACTCAAATGCTATGGAGCAACTGGTCACTTCTCCTACGAGGAGAGATAATATACTTGACCTGATTATCACAAACATGGGGTCCAAATGCTCTGCACCGGATATAAACCCCTCACTAGTAAGATCTGACCATAAACTGATCACGTTGGATGTACATATCCCACCCCCACCCCCAGAACAAAAGACTACAGTGAAAAATTTTTCAAAAGCTGACTTTACACTCCTTAAGTCAGAAATGATATCCTTTAAGCCTACTGGGTTAATGGAAACCACATCCCAAAATGCTGAATCCTACACAACAGCCTTCTACGGACATCTCCAAGAATGCATGGATCAAGCAATCCCAACTAAAACCAAGACCCTCTCCACCAAGGAAAAATGCCCGGTTTGGTGGACCCCGGCTATAAACAAACTGTACAACAAAGAAGGAAGCTACTGCAGGACAAAGCCAAATCCCACAAGGGAAAGGCTTCCTGATCAGCACAAGTAAAAACTACGTTCTCTCATAAAAACATCTAAAGCCAACTTTGAGAAAAAGATTGCCAAGGATACCAAAGACAATCACAAGGCCTTCTTCAATTATGTCAGAACCTTGGGAGGAAATTCTCAGATATGCTCCGAGTTGGTACACAACGACAAAAAATTCACTGACCCTACCGACATTGCCAATATTCTGGCAGATAGGTTCAGTGCAAATTTCTCCCCTCCCTCACCCCTAAAGATGTAGTAATTATCCCTGCTGAATGTAACCTACCTGTCATCTCAGACATACAGGTGAAATCAGCACTCAACAAAGCAAAAAACACAGCATCTATGGGACCCGATGGTATCCCCAGTTGCATGTTACGTGAACTTCAAGATGAACTAAACCCGCACCTAAAAACGCTATTCAATCTTAGCCTCACTACAGGATATGTACCTGAACACTGGCACACAGCAACAGTGGTCCCACTCCACAAAGGGGGAAATTCTACTGACCCTGGTAACTACCGCCCCATAAGTCTGACCAGCCTGGTCTGCAAGGCTATGGAAAGAATCATCATGGAACTCATAAATGGCGATATTGGAGATCTGCAGACCCTTGATCCCACCCAGTTCGGTTTTGTAAAAGGCAGATCCTGCCTCTTAAACCTGGTTGACTTTTCGAGACAGTCACTAGTGCCATCGACGAGGGCAAGGCTGTCCACACTGCCTACTTGGACTTGGCTAAAGCCTTTGACACGATACCACACTCTGGCATCATAGACAAGCTCAGCAGCCTAAATGTAAATCCATATGTCACAAGATGGGTAGCAAACTGGCTAAAAAACAGAACCCATAAGGTCAAAATTGCTGGAGCCATGTCAGACTCAAAACCAGTCACGAGTGGTGTCCCACAGGGCTCAGTCTTGGGACCACTCTTATTCGGCATTTACTTCTCGGATGTGAAAGCAAATATGGGAGGATTATGGCTGACAAAGTTTGCAGATGACTGCAAACTGGGTGCCATAGTTGATTCACCTGCTGACACACACATCCTACAGAAAGGTCTCACTGAAACGGACAACTGGTGCCGGAATCATGGCCTCAAACTTAACGCCAAAAAATGTATAGTCATCCCCTTTGTGAAAAACAAAGTACCCACAAATTATCACATAGACAATAACCCACTGAGTACGGAAGAAGTAATCAGAGACCTGGGGACTCAAGTCGATAGTGAACTCTCCTTTGACAACCATGTTGCCAAAGTGGTCAGAAAGACATTCTACCTTGCCCATCTCATCATGAAGGGATTCTCATCCAGATCAAAGGAGGTCATTGTACCTCTATATTCCTCACTTGTCAGGCCCATGATTGAATATAATGCTCCATTTGGGATGTATCTCACCCGGCACATGCAACAACTGGAAAGACCCCAGAAGTACCTCACCAAGAGGATCATGGGTCTCAAACATGTGCCTTATCCAGCTAGATTAAAGAAACTCCAGCTCTATTCAGTAGCATACCACCTGCTCAGAGGTGATTTGTGCCTAACATATAGGGCCATGTCCAACCAAGAACTGATGGACATGCTCCATCTCAAAAAATCCAGATCCACCAGAACCACGCGAGCTAAAGATTTCAACCTCTGCACAAATATGAATAAAACATGCTGGAGGTTACCCGTACTCTGGAACAAAATCCCAGTTCATGTGAGACAGAGCCCTTCATTGGCACTGTTCAAGAAAAATCTCGATGCATGGATGGGAGATCGTAAGTTTACCCCGGGTGTCACCTCAGTGTCACTACTAGACAAGAAAAAAGAAGGCAGGACACTGCTGCTGCTCAATGAAGCTTTTAATAAAAAACTTAAAAACAAGTTGGCAGGATAATCCAAGGTAGTCAAAATGCAGAACAAGTGAAAAAAGTTAGCGCTTTCGGGTTACACCCTTCATTAGTCTGATGAAGGGTGTAACCCGAAAGCGCTAACTTTTTTCACTTGTTCTGCATTTTGACTACCTTGGATTATCCTGCCAACTTATTTTTAAGTTTTTTATTAAAAGCTTCATTGAGCAGCAGCAGTGTCCTGCCTTCTTTTTTCTTGTTTTGCCTACTTTGGATTCGCAGGACTTTGGCAAGGCTGAGTGGATTCTTTTCTTTGTTTGTCACTACTAGACAGAGGTATAGTTTACTAAATAATGGGGTCCCACATGTGTCACTACTAGAGAGGCGCAACTATATAATACGGGGTGGCGTAAGCCACATCATTGTTGGCTAGGCTTGTAAATGCCCCAGGGCAGATAGCCTAGTACACTACTATGAAACTATGAAACTATTCCAGTCTGAATGTTTGGTGCTCTGGCACTGGAGAATTACAGTTGCATCCACTTGAACATGTTCTGCTTCAGTAGTTCATATGCAGCCACTATTTCATTCCAGGGTGCTGCAGAGGTGTTACAAGGCTACTAGGGTGTCTTTCAAATGCCAATTATGTGATCAAGTGAAAATGTTTCAGTGTCTTAGCTGAGAAAATACCCTTGTCATCAGTTTATGGTTCTCTAAATTTTATAGTCTGTCTTGTCTTTCTCAGGAGTTTTTTTGTTTGTTTATTTGCTTAAGTTGATTTACACCCCCATGCCTGCTGATCATTAAATCTTCCTCAAACAGAACGAGCTTATTTCTTTTTCATTTCTGGGAATATCAACCAGAGCCAATGAAAGCAGTCTGTCAGGGGAGCTCTGACCAGCATTTTGAAAATTAGAGAATTTGACTGGCCTACCTCGGCCTCCAGGGTAGGTAAATACCCTTCCATGTCACCATGTAGGCTCACAATGCCTTTCCTACATTGATGCATTCTCCTGCACACCCACTCTGAAGGTTACCACCTATCCTTGGCTTTGTGAGCTTAAAGCCATCCCATATGCTATGCATTTGCATCCTAGCCCCCCACCAAAAGGACTCATACAATGGGTTGTTGGGCTCAGTGGACTTTCCTGGTCAACAAGTGTCAATAAATAATAATAAATAAATCTGCTATGAGGAGTATGATGGCAGTCACCCAGTGGGCCATTGCAGCTGACTACCTCCTGCCATGCTGACAGCTATCCTTCAACAGGCAATTGAGTCATTTAAATTGAACAGCTCATTTTGAATAATAATAAACAAAGTTGTAATGATTTTGATTTGACAAACAGCACAGTGGGTTGCTGTTAAGTGTTTAAAACAACATAAAGATTTATTTTTCAAAATTGCTGATAAAGGCAGAAATTTGGTAGTTATGAATATATATTAGTACTTCAGTATGTGTAGTTGTCACCTTAATGACTCCAAACATATGCGATCATTGATATGGACCAGTACCACAGGAGTACATGATTGTTTAAAAGGTTACTGGAGAAAGGGGTGCATTTGGGCTATTTTGATTCTAATGATGTGAAGTACAAGTTGTTTGTTGAGAGTGCTAGACTGTCAGATACAGACATAAAAAGCAACAGACAGGTTTTCAGCGACTTATAAACTCATCAGTCACCACACCCACAAAGGACCATACACATAGACCCACATATGTTGAGGTGCTCACATGTAACTTACCCAAACCTCAAAGGCCTCTCAGGCACAGTCCTCAGAAACTCTGCATGCACACAAACAACACAATTCCCATCACAACACATAAAGCCACATCTCATTGTGTCTCAACTACCAATCCCATAAGGTGAAACACTCCACGACCCAATCTTCTGGTCATAAGAAACTCCATTGTGAGACACACTGATGTTCCTCTTGACAGGCTGGATATGGAGAAGGCTACAGTTAGTTGCCTGACAGGGGCCAGGATCCACCAGATCATGTTAAGCATTCAGGTCACTTACCCCTAAGTATCAGTATGATTCAGTCATAGTCCATATGGCCATGAATGACTTGAGACATACTTCCTTGGACTATATGAAGACAGACATGATTGAGCTCACAAAATATGTATCACAGGCAAGTATGAGTCTAGCACTGAGCAACATTCTATCATCTCCAAGGATGATGTGACAGTACCAGCAGAAAATGATTGACTTTAACAACTGGCTTAGCTACTGGTGTCATTCCAAAGGGTCCAATATTTGTCAGCCTGGGGGAACATGATTGTTAGCCATGCTGCTTTGCTAGGGATGGTCTTCCTCTGTCACCTCTAGCCTTTTGGATATTGGCCAAAACATTATCCACCCCTATAGTGTCTTTTTTAGGTATTGCCAAACAGACAAACCTTCCAGCAAAAAAAAAAAAAAAAGCTACTTAGGACAAGATAAAAGTGCTACTACTCAATGTTAGGAGTCTGAACAAGAAATATCACTCCATGGAAGCTCCCCTAACACTGGAGAATGATAATTTCTGTGCAGTTACTGAAACATGGTACAAAGCCATGGAAGCCACTCCAGCAGTGCATGGCTACAACTCCTTTCATACGTTCCAACTATCCACTGAAAATGAAAGAGCAAAAGGTGGATCTGTATCTATCTACATAAAGGATAAGCTCACCTCAAGGCTGGTCAAACAATATCCATGTCCAACTTACCATTCGAAAAATTCATTACCATATTCTTGCTAGCTACAGGTCCTCCACCATGAACTAGAAAACCCATACATCATAACTGGAATTACTAGAATCACTCACCATCCAGCCCAATACCATACTCATGGGTGATTTTTAACTACTCCTCCATTAGTTGAGAGGCATACACAACCACTAACATGTAGGCCCAAAGATTTCTTAACTTAGTTAATTCACATGCCCTGGAGCAGCTAGTCTGCACTCCTACTAGAGAAACAAATATCCTAGATCTAGTACTCACAAATATGGGAAAGTACTGCACCCCCCATGTGATGCCGTCACTGGTAAGATCAAATCTTAAAACAGTCTCCCTTGAAGTAAAGGTAAAAAACTAGTCCCCCCATCTAACCCCCAAAATTTAAGAACTTCTCTAAGGCAAGTTATCCCATATTAAGGGATGGCATAGCTAGTTTACAAGCTTGATCAAATCCAGAAAACACAGAAACCTATGCAGGGATGTACACATAAGCCCTGTATGACCATATGAACAACTGCATAGGTACAGCAGTACCCCTGGTATTACTAGGTTGTGCAACAAAAGAAAGAATGTCCTGTTTTGAAGTAAGAGAGAAGGTGCAGAACAGAGCAAAAAACCCTTATTAGTCTAAACAAATGAATTGGGGCACTAACCAAGTCTGTGAAAGCAGACTTTCAGGTACAAATAACCTTCCAAACTAAGGATAACAATAAGACATTTTTCAATTATGCCCACAGTAGTAAGAGCAACACCCAATAATATGTGGCATTAGTTGTTGATGGCATCACCTATACTCAGCCAGAAGATATAGTAAATCTGCTGGCCGACAAATTCTGCTCAAATTTCATCTTCCCGTTACCCTCAGAGCTCCCCCAAGAAATACCCTTCACTACTCCACTGCTAATTATTACCAAAAAACAGGTTGCTACTTTGCTCTCTGTAGCTAAAAAACTTGGCTTCAATGGGGCCTGATGATATACTAGGTTGTTGCTTCTTAAACAGCTTAAATCTGGACTTATCAGACCCATTAGGATTGCTATTTAATTACAGCCTTCAGACTGACTTTGTCCCGATAGAGTGGAGGACAACAACAGTCATCCCTGTGCATAAAGGGGGACCATTTACTGACCCGGGAAATTGCAGACCAATAAGTTTGACTAGTCTAAATAAACCCAGTAACTTAATGTGGATTTACAATGCAATAATTATATTTGTGGAAATATGACAGAAGAAAATTTGGAAATATTGGAGTTTTTCAGAAATTGTTGGACATGTGGGGGACTCTAAAGCATATGCCCTACTTCATGTCATTAATGTTTGGAAAAGTGCTTTGGGAGTGGAAGAGGAGGGAGAAGATTAACTGTAAGTAAAGATTTTTTTCTTAAAAAATACTATTTTTGTAGTGTGTGGTTTTCTTTACATGCTATAAAATAAAGTTTTCTCTTTTTTAAAACACCTTTATTGAATCATCACTTGTGACACAGGCAAATTTACATTTCTAGAAAAGTAATCAAATTGTGTTAAATTAAAATTAACAAACATTATACTTCACACATATTGGTATATATCATATAACCTAAGCAGCATTACATAAATTATTCAATTACTGCCCCTACTGACAGAGGAACCAGGCAAGGGTGTCCTCTTTCCTCTTTATTTGCATTATTTTTAGAACCACTGGCAAAGAAAATAAGGGACTCAGAAATTCAAAGATATAATTGGTATGGTATTCAAGAAAAGCTCACTCTATTTGCAGATGATATTATTTTATACCGGACAAAACCAGAAAGGGACATTACAGTGTTGTGGAACATTCTGAGACAGTTTCAATTTTTTTTGGGATACATAATTAATGAAGCTAAAACAAAGGCAATAGTGGCAAATTATTTAGAAAGACATGACTTTGTTCAGCAATATCAGTATTTATGGGGACATGATAAAATTAAGTATTTAGGAGTATGGACTAAAAATTATTCTGGTGTGGCAGCTAAAGATATGTTGGAAGAGACTAAACAAAAGATAATACTAAAACTGAGGAAATGGAAACTTTGTTATATGGAAATGGATAGTAACATTACAAGCAGTCAAAAAGTTTTTAGTCCCTTTAGTCTTATACACAGATGAGGCATATTTTTATTAACCAGAAGAGAACTTGTGGATAGGAATTAATAAAGAGCTGTAGGGGGTTATCTGGGAGGGGAAGATGGCAAGAGTTAAGAGGGATAAGCGGATTCTTCCAGTAGGACAGGGCAGATTGGGATTACCCAATTTGAAGAGGTATTTCACAGCTACACAGTTAAGGCTCCTATACATATAACAAGCAGAAAACTATAATTCAAAGTAGAAAGGGATAGTGTTGAAATGGGGAGGGAGTGTTCAGGAAACAAGGAGAGACTGGGATTCTGGATGCAAGCCTTTAAGGAGAATAACAATAAGCATGCAGAATATTATATCCATAAAGCAGCAGAAAGTATTTTAAGAACTAAGCGAACATGGGAATAGAGAAAAGAGATTCTGCTGATAGGGATGACTGCAATTAGGGATATAGACAATAGGCAGGAGGAAGCTGGAATTTATTGGAGTAAACTGGCAAAGGAACCAAGGTATTGGGACCAAATAACTAAAGAGGGAAAGATGATAGAATGGAAAGATGCCAAGAATTTAATTGGACTGCAGGGTAGATATTGTCTTCCCTATCAAGGACTGATATCAGAGTATAGGCAAAGAGAAAGAAGTAGGGGGTCCTAAATGACAGACCAGCACTGTTAGAGTTTTTAGTAGAATCTAGAACAGAAGCTGTAATTAAAAAAGGAATAATTAGTAGAGCATGTAAAATATTGCATGATAACTATAAGAATCAATCAGAGGGGAAGCGGGATGATTCAACCCCTGACGATTTGACCCCAATGCAATTGTATACACTTTCATGTTTAAATTTACATTTATTGTCTATGGGAGTAGCTAGTGGACAGTTTGACCCCACACTATTTGATCCCAATTATATAAAAAAAGTTTTTAAAGTTTTATAAAAGCATTTTATTGCTTAATATTTCAATCATATTTTTTTTCATAGAAATGTAATATTTTTTTTAACTTTTTTGTATATAATTGTTAATTTATTTAACATTTTATTTAATTTGCAAATATAATTAATTTAATTAATAGTTTTTTTAACTTGTTAACTTTAAAATCAATATTATATAACATTGCAAACAATATTATTATAAATTAACATTAATAATAGTATTATGATACGTATTTCAAATGCAAAAGTTTTAAACAGTTTTATATATATATATAGCGTCATGACTTCTTTTTTTCTTGTTTTTTTTTTGTGGCAATCTTTGACATTTTTTCAGTAACCATGTGGATGCATGAGTTTTATATAACTTATATAACTTTTTTATGTAAAATGTCTGTGGTTTATTTTTTCTTGCCTTGCCATTTCAATGTGGTCAAACCATCCTGAGTCAAACTGTCTAGGGTCTGAACGTTCTGTCCCCATCAGAGGAGGTTAGAAAGGATTGGGAAGAGAGACTGGATAAGCATTTCTCAAAGAAACAATGGGAGGATATATGTATGTCTCCCAAATATACAACAAAATCTAGAAAATTTTGGATTTTTGCTTGGAAATGTTTACATAGATATTTTTATACTGCGAGTAGACTCCAGAGAATTTTTCCTCAGGTAGATAGCAAATGTTGGAGGTGTGATGGGGAAGAAAGAAGTAATTGGGAACATATTTTTTGGGAGTGCAGTGAGTTGGCGGACTTGAAGGATTCCTTGTGAGATACATTGTCAGAGATGTTGAGTGGGCAGATTGGTGTGATGAGGGAGATGATTTGTCTGAGATATGATACAGAATCGGAATTACCTAGATATGGTAAGGCCTTGCTGTCTCTAATGATGGTGGCTCCCAAAAAAGCAATTACTAGAAAATGGAATTAAAATGTAGACCAACTATATTAGAAGTAGGGAATATAGTAACAGAGGTAAAACAACTGGAACTGAGATCTTTAGAAAAAGGTAGTAGCAAACTGCATAGGAAAAATGGGAATTGTGGGAAGAATACATACAGAAGAGGAATGAGGTTTACAAGAATGCAGGACTTAAATGAGCTATGCAAAGTTTGAAAATGATTGGGTAGCTTATAAGTGATGTATAATGTTTGCAACTGGAAGTGTGTCAGTATGATTTGTGATGTAAAATGCTTGCAACTAGGATTGTGTTGGTTTGGTTTATTTTCATTTATATAAATGTGTGATTGATTATGTTGTAAATGATGGTTTAATAAAGATGTTTCTTGTTTAAAAAAGGGGCAGGAACTGAATAATTTGTGTAATGTTGCTTTGGTTATATGATATATAGCAATATATGTGAAGCACGTTTGTTAATTATAACTTGTTAATACAGTTTGATTACTTTTGTATAAATGTAAATGTGCTTATATCGGTAGTGATAATTCAATAAAGGTGTTTAAAAATAATAAGTTTATATGTAAATGTAAGGCCATGGAAAGAATAATTATGGATCTGATAAATAATGACATAGGAAACCTCTAAACACTGGACCTGACCTAATTTGGCTTTGTCAAGGACAGGTCATGCCTACTGAATCTGGTGAATTTTTTTGAGAAAGTCACTAAGGCCATGGATGAGAATAAAACATACTGCATACTTTGACCTGGCCTAGGCATTTGACACAGTTCCCCACTCTGGCATTATAAATAAACTTATGAAACTGTACAATTGGCTCATGGACAGGACACATGGTTAAAGTGGGTGAATCCAGTTCCAGCAAGATTCTATTTACTAGTGGTGTCCCGCAGGGCTAAGTGCTGGGACCACTCCTGTTTGGAATATATTTCTCTGAATTCAAGGCTAATGTGGAAGGCCTCTGCATGACAAAATTTGCAGATGACTGCAAGCTGGGGGCAATCATTGATCTTTCAGTGATGTAGATATCCTTCCGAAGGGTCTAGTTCAGACAAATGATTGGTGCTGGAACCATGGCCTAAAACTAAATGCAAAAAAAATGCATTATCATACCCTTTGGGAAGTCAAATACTCCTGCAAATTACAACGGCAATAGCACTCCCCTAAGAGTAGACTCAGAGGTGAGAGATCTAGGTACACTTGAACTTTGACTGCCATGTGTCCTCAGTGGTGAGGAAGTCCTTCTATATGGTACAGCTTATAAGTAAAGGGATGGCATCCAGATCCAAGAAAATTTTAGTCCCACTGTACATGACCATTATTAGACTAATAATCGAGTACAGTACACCACTTGGCATGTACTTGACTAGGCACCTAAAGGAGCTGGAGTGACCTTAGAGGTCCTCACAAAGAAAATACAGGGCATAAACAATGTATCATATGCAGATAGATTAAAAGCTCTATCTATTTTCTCTGTTTGCTACTGACTATTATGGGGTAGCCTATGGCTGACCAAAAAGACACTCACAAATACAGCCCCAGTGAAGCTGCTACCCATCTACAAGTCATATAGCATGAGGGTCACCTGATTTAGGGAACTAAACTTAGTCAGTGACTCAAAAAAAAACTTGCTGGAGAGACAGATATGTGTTTCAGAGACTGTGCCTTCTTTGGAACAGGCTTCCTATTCACATCAAGCAGATCCTTTCCCTGGCTTTCTTCAAATGCAGTTTGGCTCAATGGATGGGGAATTGAAAATTCACACCTGGGGTTGCACCTATGTCCCTTATGGACAGGGGCAATCTGTAACATACTCAAGTCATAGGCACAAATCCTTGCCAATCTCTTGCCCTTAGGTGCCATATATTGGGTAAAATCAGGTTATATTGGCTAGGCTTGTAAGGGCTCTTAAGCTGTTAGCCTAGTAATCTCCTATGAACCTATGCTACATTACCTGTGCTCTATTGTCTTCCAAAAATGCACAAAAACAGACAATCCCCCAAGCTGTCCAATTGTGTCTACTCAGGGCACCCTATTAGAACCTGTAGGATGTGTTTTCAATTATTATATGATGGAAGAATCACTTGATTTGCCATTGTATATACAGGATTCTTGTGATTTGTTGAATAAAATAAAACATATGGTTTGGCAGCCAGGGATGTCCTCATTAACCCCTTGATATGTAAAGTATATATGCTAGCATCAAACATGTTGATGGATTGAGGTCCATTTCTAGATTTTTTCAGGATTATCTTTTTACATTAATTTTGGTTGAGCTTATTCACTTTTGTCTACACAATATATTTTTTTAATGACCAAGTTTGTCATCCATTTGTGGGTACTGTTATGGATGTTGTTTTGCTCCAAGCTATTCCAACTTGACTATGGGGGCTTTCGAGCAAGATTATATTTAAACTAGTAGTTTTTTTTTATCATTTTGTGTATATTATCATTATGTTGAAGATTTATTTTTTTGGTGATTCTGAATTTGTTCATGATTTTATTGATTACCTCAACTAAAAATAAATATGTTTTTAATTTTGTGGTGGTGAGATTTCTAAGGTGTCAGCTAATTATTTGGATGTGACTATTTTTGTTTTTTGATGATGGAAAAACTGGTTCTAGAATACATAGAAAGTCTACTGGGACTACTGATTTTTTCACGGTTCTAGGAGAAATCCCACCCCACACAATTGCATCTTTGCTGTGTGGGGAAATGTTAAGACCTGAAATGCTATATCCTAAAAGGCATTTTTTTTCCTAGGAATTCAGCAACTTTTCAATATGCTTATTAGAAGAGGTTATGCTGTCAAATTACTATAAGAGGGTTATTATAAGATTTTAGCTGATAGCCAGGGTTCAAATTGTTAGTCTATTGTTCAGTCATCAGCAAAAAAAAAAAAAAAAAAAAAAGATCAAGATATTGGGTTGTTGCAGATGAAAATAAGAATACATTATTATTTATTTCTGAATATCTAACAAAAATAATAGACCAAGCTGACAATGATATATAACCAACCATAAAAAAACAAAAAAGACTTGGAGTACTGTAGAGACGAGACCAATAAAATTAGTATAATCTTACTTTATTCAATGCTTTCATGTTAAGATTTATCAGAATAAAACCTCTTCAAAAACAATTTAATTTAAACAGCTTGCTGACCAATAACTAACTAGAATCAATTAATCATATAATTACCTAATTAAAAAGCAATTACACTGTAAGTTTAATTTCACTACAATATAACAAATAAACACACAGTAAATATTTAAAAAAACAATTAATATTATTAAAAATAATCTGGTGAACCTGTTATTTATATATTTTTAGCCTTTTACCCTTTAAGAAGCATTTGATATTAATCATCTCATTGAGGTCAGGAAATTTGTCAGCCCCAACTTCATCTGCCATAAATGCTCTGTTCTATTCTATCCGTGTAACTACCACATCTTAAATCATGTGGTATTTGTTCAAGTATGCTAAACAAAAACTTTTTGTACTTCGGACATAACTGAACATGTTTAGAAAGAGAATTTTTTGAATCCTTTACCTTAATAACATAGTAATGTTCATTTACTCTCTTTTCTAAACATCTAGTAGTCATTCCAATATAGTAAACACCACGCTCTGAACAAACACTGATGTGCACCACTCCTTTTGATTTACAATTTAATCTTATTGACACTGTTAACGTATATGGTAGGTGTTCTAAATTAACAAATGGTCCTTCCAATATATCCCTACAAATAGAACATCACCCACATTTATACATCCTTCTTGGTCTGTTTGATAAAATTCCTGGTATAGATACCTTCGTAGTATCATTTTGCAACATATACTTAAAATTGCATTTATTTTTAGTTTTTATAAACAAATCTGAGTGTGCTCCCAATGGTATTGAACAAATCCTGATTCCATTCTAATATTCTCCAGTTCCCTGATCATATGGCTTGGCTATCCACAGAAGTCTCCATACAATATATTGTAAATCTACCAACCTCTAGTTTACAAGTGTCATTCCCTCTGTTATTCTTAATAAAGGGTTTAAACCAAGAATGGGTGGAAATGAGTGTCTCTTTTTAATTTAATTTCTTGAGCTGTGTGGTTCAGTAATTCTACATTATACCTTTTAGCTTTAAACATAGACATAATCAATTCTATTTCTTCTTTAAATTTCTGTTTATTTGTCATTTTATAGGATCTTACGTATTGCCTCAGGTATATTTTTCTTTATGAACGAGGGGTGATTGCTTCTATAATGTAAATAGTTATTGCAGAATGCCTCTTTTCTGTAAATGGAAATATTGAAATTATGTATTTCCTGATTCCAACTGACCTAAACATCTAAAAAGCTCACTATTATACCCAGTTCTCCCACAGGGAATTTCAGAAACTCTGATTCTTGATTTAACTGATTAGCTAGAGAAGTATAATCATCTGGGGTCCCTTCTATGACCAAGAACAGGTTGTCAACTAACCTGTTGTAATAAATAAATTTTCTACCCAAGCCATACAATCTATCATTCAGGGGAATTGAAGAATATTAGAAGGGAATCAGGATAAAAAACACATGCAATTTTAAGCATATGTTGCAAAATGATACTACAAAGGTATATATACCAGGAAATTTATCAAAGAGACCAAGAGAAATATACAAATGTGGGTGGTGTTCTAGTTGTAGGTATATATTGGAAGGACCATTTCTTCATTTATAACACCTCCCATATACGATAACAATGCCAGGAAGATTCAAGTATAAATCGAAAGGAGGGGTGTACATCGCTGTTTGTTCAGGGTGCAGTGCTTATTGTATTGGAATGACTACTATTAGAAAAGAGAGTAAAATAATATTACTATGGTATTAAAGTAAAGGATTCAAACCATTCACTTTCTAAATATATTCAATTATGTCCTAAGTACAAAAAGTTTTTGTTTAGCATACTTGAACAAATACCATATGATTTAAGATGTGGTAGTTACAAGGATACACTAGAACAGAGTGTTTATGGCAGTTGAAGTTGGGGCTGATAAATTTCCTGGTCTCAGTGAGATGATTAATATTAACTGCTTCTTAAAGGGTAAAAAGCTAAAATATGTAACTAACAGGTTCACCAGGTTATTTTAATAATATTAATTGTTTTTTAAATATTTACTCTGTATTTTTTGTTATATTGTAGTGAATTAAGTGATTTTACAATGTAATTGTTTTTAATTAGGTAATTATATGATTAATTGATTCTAGTTAGTTATTGGTCAGCAAAATGTATAAATTAAACTGTTTTTGAAGAGGTTTTATTCTGATGAATCTTAATATGAAAGCATTGAATAAAGTAGTTTACATTAATTTTAATGGTCTCATCTCTACAGTCTAAGCAGTTTTTATTTTTGAATATAATGTAATATCCCAGCAAATCATACATGTCATTTTCAACCAATGGAAATTTTTACTACATGATCTTTCCTTAAGAAAATTGCCCATAATCCAAAAATTGCCTACAGGAAAGGGAAAAGCTTAGGTGATAGGCTAATACACAGTTATTTTATGTTTTCTGCCTTTAATCCTGTTTATGTGCAGCTTGTGAATATTGTAACTTTTTCATGTGTATGTTGTAGTTGTTGTGAAGTTGTTATTAATATGTTTCAGACTAAGGTTGACATGTTGGTCAATATTCTTGTGACTCTGTGTATGTAAAACCTGTCTTCAAATTTATTCTACAATGAAAAAAAAAATAAAAGAAAACTAAAGGATAGAATACCTAAGAAAGACATCCCTGTGGCTGAACATTTTGCCATACATAATGCAAGTGATCTCAATAATTTATTTGCAACAGTTTTGTTGTATATAAAAAAATCATTGGGGGTTGTGATTTAAATGAGTTGTTACTAAAAAAGAAAGTTTATGTATGTTAAAGTTCAATACATTAAAATTCTGTGGTCTTAATAATGAATTAAGTTGGAAACACTAAATGATTGAATTGATTGGTGCTGTTGTTCAGTATTTAATGAACTATGGAGAATGTTTAATTTATTCCTTTTGAAAGTTTTGCCAAGGCATCAGGATTTTTCAGTTTCTCAGTAAACCTGCTGTTCTTAGATGTTGTTTCTTTTTTACTTTATTTTATATTTTCCCATTTAATAAGCATTCCAGGACAATTTTTAAAAAGGACATACAAATCATCATAAACAGTACTACAGTATTATGGAATTCAAACAAATAAGGAGATGCTAAATCTCTTCAGCTCTGAAGAAATAACTCAGATTTAGGAACAGGCAATGCAGCACAAGTTCATTTATTAGTAAATCATGTTCCAGATGCGGTGACCAGGAAAATTACTTTGTCTCACGAATAGAAACTAGATCTTCCAGAGGTATACCTGCCACAACAAACAGATCAAAATGGTCTGCTCTGTTCTGCTTCACAAGACAGTTTGGGAGATAGATGCATTTACCTTTCATTTGAGCCAGGTTTTGATATATGCTTTCTTTTGTCCTTAATTCAGAAAGTTCTCATTACCTCTGCAGAAGTCATTTCTAATCCTCAAAAGAGGGCAAAGACTACATTCCAGTGTAAAAACTGTGAATTTATCTACTTGAAGGGTATAATTTTGATGTTTTAAGTATTTTGTGTAAAATGTTTAATTCAAAAAATTGTATATGTATAAAAGTGGAAAATATTTATTTCCTGAACTATGACATAAGGTCTGAACCTTTGCATCATCCTGTACCAAGATTTATTGTTTATTTAAACTATTTGATTAAAATGAGCTTATTCTTCAATTAAGATTAGTGATTCTATAATTGTTGCCTAGCCTATGGCCTGTCTAACCCACAGGTAGTAGCATAACCTTAAATAAAGGCCACCCTTAAAGGATTCCTTCACCGAAAGAAGACATATCTATCCTCTTTAGCATTTAAACTGTATGATGAAGACTTACCTCATTTTGAAATAGCAGATACAGAAGTGTTAAAAATATGTCTCATAGAAAGCATTCATTCTAGCTGCTATTACTTCTGAAAGAAGGATTTTAGAGTTTCAATCTCTTGTGTACAAACTGCCTTACTTATGTTTCACAGTGAAAAAGTTTAATTTGAAATAGCAAGCATTCGTGTCAAAAATAGTTTCTGCAATAACGTTTAATCAACCCATTCATTTACCAGTGTTTTTTGAAAATTATCAGACTAATGAAGAGCACCTTCTGCGTCTGTTGGATACGCAAAGACAGAAGTTTAATAATCTCAGATATACTGATGAACTGCTTGTATCCCTAAATAAAGGGAGATAAGACCTACTAATATGTAAATAAACTCTATCTTGATGTTAACACATAGTATTGTCTTTTGCTATGACAAATGCAATAAACCTCTTCAAGATACACTGAGAGCTAATTACAGTGGGGCAGCAGCCACATTAACAGTATATTTTAGGTTCATAGGTTCATAGGTTGGTACTAGACTATCTGCCCGAAGGCATTTATAAGCCTAGCCAGAATGTGTTGGCTTTTGCCGCCCCCTTAGATTAGTTCCCTGTGCCTCTGTCCAGCAGAGCCACTGAAGTGATCCCCGTGGTAAACTTTCTGTTTCACATCCACTCGTCAAGGTTTCTTTTGAAGAGTGTTAGTGAGGAGCTCTGCCTAATCTAGATTGGGATCTTGTTCCAAAGCAAGGGAAGTCTCTGGGACAGGAATCTATTCCTCCAGCACGTCCTATTTATTGTTGTGGTGAGGTTTAGATCCCTAGAGCGTGTGGCTCGAGGGGATAAGGTTTTCTTTAGGTGGAGCATGTCCATCAATTCTGGGTTGGACATGGCTTTGTATGTCAGGCAGAGATCACCTCTGAGTAGGCAGTATGCAACCGAGTACAACTGGAGTTTCTTCAGTCGACCTGCATAGGACATCTGTTTGAGTCCAGTGATCCTCTTGGTGAGGTACTTCTGTGGTCTTTCCAGCTGTTGCAGGTGTCTTGTAAGGTACATCACAAATGGGGCGTTGTACTCTATGATGGGTCTGATGAGTTATGAGTAGAGGGGCACAATGACCTCTTTTGATCTGGATGCGAACTCTTTTGTGAATAGGTGGGCCATGTAGAAGTATTTTCTAACCACTTTGGCAATATGATTATCAAAGATGAGATTACTATCTACTTGGGTCCCTAGATCCCTTATTACGTCTTCCGTATTTCGGGGACTACCACCAATGTGGTAGTTTGTGGGTACTTTGTTTTTTCTAAAGGAGATGACTATGCACTTTTTGGCATTTAGATTGAGGCCATGATTTTGACACCAGGTATCCAACTCAGTGAGACCCTTTTGGAGGATGTCTGTGTCAGCCGGAGAGTCAATTATAGCCCCTAGTTTGCACTCGTCTGTGAACTTGGTCAGCCATAGTCCTCCTGTGCTTGCCTGTACCTCTGAGAAGTATATGCCAAACAGGAGGGGTCCTAGGACTGAGCCCTGGGGAATGCCACTTGTAACCGGTTTAGAGTTGGACCTAGCTCCCACAACTCTCACCATGTGGGTACTATCCATGAGCCAGTTGGCAACCCATCTTGTGATGTAGGGGTTTATGTTCAGGCTGGTGAGCTTGTCTATAATACCAGAATGAGGAATGGTGTTGAAGGCCTTAGTGAGGTCTAGGTAGGCTGTGTGTACCACCTTTCCCTCATCTATAGCCTTGGTAACTGTCTCAAAGAAGTCCACCAGGTTTAGGAGGCATGATCTGCCCTTAACAAAACCAAACTGGGTAGGGTCCAGTATTTGGAGGTTCCCAATGTCTCTGTTAATGAGTTCCATGATGATGCACTCCATAGCTATGCAGACCAAGCTAGTCAGGCTTACAGGGCAATAGTTCCTGGGGTCTGTTGTGGCTCCACCTTTGTGGAGTGGAATAACCATTGCTGTACACCACTCTATGGGTATGTAGCCTCTGGAGAGGCTGAGTTTGAACAGTGTGTTTAGGTGAGGGGTTAGTTCATCTTTCAGCTCGTGTAGGATGCAGCCTGGGACACTGTCCGGTCCCATTTATGCTGTGTTTTTGGCTTTGGAGAGGGCTGTTTTAACCTGAGTGTCTGTGATTTCAGGGACTCTACATTCTTCTGGTATGGTTACGGGCCCTTTTGGGGGTGAGAGGGGTGTGAAGTTTGTGCTGAACCTGTCTGCCAGGATGTTGGCGATATCAGTCGGTTCAGTGTATTTTGTGCCGTTCTGCACTAACTCTGAGCAGATCTGAGCATTGCCACTTAGATTCTTGACATAGCTAAAGAATACCTTGTGGTTATCTTTGGAGTCCTTGGCAATTTTTCTTTCAAAGCCTTCCTCGGATGATTTTATGAGGGATCGTAGTTTCTTGCTGATACTGATCAGGGATGTCTTCCCTTCTTGGGATTTTAGTCTTTTCTGTTCTAGTTTCCTCCTTCTATTGTATAGCTTGTTTATGGCAGGAGTCCACCAGACTGGTTTCCTTTTCTTGGAGGAGTGAGTCTTGGTTTTGCTTGGGATGGCACGATCCATGCATTCTTGTAGCTGCCCGTAGAATGCATTAGGAAAGGATTTTGCAGCTTGGACAGTGTTATCCTTCAGCATGGGGGCTTTGAAATTTTCCACCTCAGTCTTAAGTAGTGTGAAGTTTGCTTTTGAAAAGTTTTTCATGGTGGTTTTCTTGTCCAGGGGTGGGGGCAGAATATGGATATCCAAAGTGATTTGTATATGGTCAGATCTAACTAGCGATTGATTGACCTCTGGTGTGGAACACTGGTCACCCATGTTGGTAATGACCAGGTCCAATATGTTGTCACCTCTGGTGGGAGTGTTGACCAGTTGAACCAGGGTGTTTGAGTTTATAAATTCTAGGAAAAGTTGGGTAAGGGAGTTAGTACTTGAGTAGTTCTCCCAGTTAATGTTTGGGTAATTGAAATCACCCAATATTATGGTGTTTGGTAGGACCTTTATGTTTTCCAGTGTTTCCAGAAATGCGCAAAGGGGGTCCTGGGACATGGTGGGTGATCTGTAGCAAGCTACAATTTGAATTGCAGTTTTGCCCATTGTTAGTTGCACGTGGATGATCTCTGAAGCATCGTGCTGTGCCACTAACCTGGAGGTTTGGGTATCCTTGATGAATATAGACACGCCCCCGCCTTTTGTATTTCGGTTTGGGTTCTGTGGCCGAAATGTATGGTATGAGTTGAAGCCTGGTAGTGCTGGGGTGCTCTTTGGAGCCTTAAACCAGGTTTCTGTTACTGCACATATATCGAGTTTTCTCCATACTGAGGAGTGCCTCGAGTGTGTGCATTTTGAGGTTTAGACTTCTGGCATTGAGTAGCATTACCCTCAGTTTTTTGTTACTTGTGCTATTTAAAGCAGTGGGGTTATCTTTTGAGCCTTGCCTAAAAAAGGCACTATGGGGGTGGCAAGAGCCTTGGCCAGTATTTGAAAGCCTAAGGGTGACAGGTGCAAGCCATCTCTAGCGAAGCAGCGTGGCTTGTTGAGCATGTCATCCCAGGTGGACAGACACTGGATCCCCCTTGAATAACACCAGAAACGTAGCCAATTGTTGAAATCGAGAATTTTTTCTTTATACCGTGGTATCATTCTTGGTGAGGGCAGGATGCTACTCAGGGTCAGGGTCATACTGGCCTGGGCTACGTGATCAGAGAGCTCTTCCATGTCTCTCTTCATGTAGTCCAGGGAGGTACGACTCAGGTCATTCACACCAACATGGACAATGACAGTCATATTTGTACTTGTTCTGGAGTGACCTGAGTGCTTGTGTTATGTGGTAGATCCTGGCACCCGACAGGCAGCTAACAGTAACCTTCTCCTTATTCAGCCTAGTGAGTGGGACGTCAGTGTGCTTGACTATAGAGTCACCTATTACTAGTATGTTGAGTATGTTATTTTACCTTAAGGGCCGTGATTGCATGGCACACTGGTTTTGTGAAGTATGTGTTTCATGGTTTGTGTTGGGGGATGGAGGTTGCTTGGATGTTTGCTTTGGAGGTCTCTGTTGGTTTTGCAGATTTTTATTAAGAGCCTGCTAGTATGCTTTCATGTATTTATGTGAGTTATTTAGTCTTCTGTTAAGTACAAACTTGCAGTTTTAAAAGTACTGTATTTTCATTTTTTTCTGTTCCCTCATTGTGTGTTTCTGAACAGTGCGCTGTGTGTCTCCCTGCAGTTATTTTGCTATAAGAATGGGAGGTGTTAGCACTTCTTTGTTATCTGATATTTAATAGCCTAGAGGGATTCCTCTGTACTTTAAGTGCTAGCTACAAAGTTTGAGAAATCATTTTATGCTCAACTCCTGAGAGACTTGCTTGGCTATAAACATCTGCATTACAAGCTGAAGCTAAGTGAAACTTGCAGTAGTGAATTTTAGTCTTCTGTTAAGTACAAATTTGCAGTTTTAAAAGTACTGTATTTTCATTTTTTCTGTTTCCTAATTGTGTAACAGTGTGTTGTGTGTCTCTCTGCAGTTATTTTGCTATAAGAGCAGGTGGTGTTATTACTTCTTTATTATTTGATATTTAAAAGCCTAGAGGGATTCATCTGTACTTTAAGTGCTAGCCACAAAGTTTGAGAAATCATTTTATGCTCAACTCCTGAGAGACTTGCTTGGCTACAAACATCTGCATTACAAGCTGAAGCTAAGTGAAACTTGCAGTAGTGAATTTTAGTCTTCTGTTAAGTACAAACTTGCAGTTTTAAAAGTACTGTATTTTCATTTTTTCTGTTTCCTAATTGTATGTTTCTGAACAGTGTGCTGTGTCTCCCTGCAGTTATTTTGCTATAAGAGGGGGTATCACTTCTTTGTTATCTGATATTTAATAGCCTAGAGGGATTCTTCTGTACTTTAAGTGCTAGCCACAAAGTTTGAGAAATCATTTTATGCTCAACTCCTGAGAGACTTGCTTGGCTACAAACATCTGCATTACAAGCTGAAGCTAAGTGAAACTTGCTGTAGTGAATTTTAGTCTTCTGTTAAGTACAAACTTGCAGTTTTAAAAGTACTGTATTTTCATTTTTTCTGTTTCCTAATTGTGTGTTTCTGAACAGTGTGCTGTGTGTCTCTCTGCAGTTAGTTCCTCACCATCCCTTCCTGTTCCTGTGTTAGTGTTGGTGGCTCTGGAATTGCCCACCTCTCCTGTAAGTCTGCATTAGAACACTCCTCCTGGGTCCATCTCATTTGCTCACTTAACCGAGTACAGTTAGATCATATTCTGAGTCTAGTGTTCACTCTACTTAATACAGAGACAATATTTGAGAAGGACAGCCCACTTAGGTTCTTCCTTCCTCTCTTCTTGCACTTAAAAAAAAAAAAAAAGAATTTTTGCATTTAATTCATTTGCTTTTACTGTATTTGTGTTTCCTTCTACTTTATTTTGCTTTTCTTAAAAGTACTCAATTTTATTTATTCTGCTGCATTTATAACTGCTTGGTCGTAGCCTGATTAAATTACAACTGTTATTCTAAGTCTTTTGGTTTAAGCACTTGGGCTTCATACAGGCTGTTTTACATTAAGAAGGTTTGTGGTCTGCACTGTTGTGGCAGGACAGGTAGCTTATATCCTTCTAAGCTGGGAATTGCTGATTGAAGGCCCAGTTTCTGCTATTCTAAAAGTGTATTAGTTCTGGCTTAAGCACTTGGGCTTCAGGCCAGTTATTTTACATTAAGAAGGTTTGTGGTCTGCACTCTTGTGGGAGGAAAGGCTGGATTCTGCCCTTCTGAGCTGGGAATTTCTGGTCGCAGGCTTATTGTGACTGCTTATTGAACTGTTTCTTTCTGAAATTGGTGCGCCTTGTTGCTGTAGCATAGACCAGATTCAGGCCTGCTGAATCTAGCTTTGTTTGTATAACTTGTGCACTGATCCAGGCCATCATTTTTTGGAGAAGGTTCCCCTGCACCCTAGTAAGCAGGGGTGTGCAGTTAGAACTTAGTCTGACTGAAGACTGCTGGAACAGGGCTCAGTTTTGAGCTTTTTTCTGGTTAATTGGGTAACTTGTTTAAGTCAGTTTGTTCGTTTTGTATTGTTTTATATATATATATATATATATATATATATATATATATATATATATATATATATATATTGCACTTTATTCATCTGCTTTTACTGTATTTGTGTTTCTTCCTACTTTATTACTGGGGGCATTGATATATATATATATATATATATATATATATGTATATATATATATATATATATATAAATTGCACTTTATTCATCTACTTTTACTGTATTTGTGTTTCTACCTACATTATTACTGGGGGCATTGACTATCACACTGATCTGCGATATATAACAATAAGTATCCTTTTCTGTGCTTTTAAACTTTTTTTTGAGTGTATCTGCTTTATTTTCTAAAAAAAAAAATATATATATATATATATATATATATATATATATATATATATATATATATATATATATATATATATATATATATATATATATGTATATATATATATATATATATCTACTTGCTTCCCTCCTTTCTAAGCTAGTATAGTCCAGTTTTCAGGTTAGTGCTGAATTCAGGGCTGTGTTAAAAATCTCAGTGTTTGCCCATACCTTACTTGGATAGAAGGACGTTTCTCTGTTCACCTGTGAGAGAGGGGAGTTTTGAGCAGCCTATCTGTCCCTGGAGGAGTGGTTTCAGCCCAGAAATTAGTAGCTTATTGGCCATTTTGGGCTAATATCTATCTCTTTCATTTCCCTGCTATAAATACCGTATTTGCCCAGTTTTGCGCGCCGAGCAGCGCTGGTTAGCTAGGGTAAAACTATTCCCGGCTCCACAAAGTCTCTTCTTCAATTTTTCCCTTGGAACTAGACAAACTTTCAACTTAAGCACTCAAGCCATTCATTTCTCAGCCCGACACTTGCTCAAAACTTATAGCAAGCACTTACAAACCCTAGCACTAGACTCTCCTGTACTGTACAGAAGGACAAGGTTCTCTATTTGACCTTACCAGCCATCCAGTAAAACAGTTCACTGTACCTATCCAGGCATGTCCACAAGGCAGTTTCAGGTGTACTCTCCAGTCCACTGGTGAATCTGGGCATTTTGAGGCAATGTTACAACTGCCTCATGTACACAGACAACCCCCTCCTCCTACCTCCAAACACTAATACATGCGAGAGATGCAGTTATACAGCCAAACTAGAGGCTAAGCTCTCTCAGCCCAAGACTGGATCAGACAGTCAAGAGGAAAGGGGAAATACTTGCATCACACCACCAGTCTTACACAGACCCATTAAACCAGCACCGGCAAAAAACACACAGAAATACATGAAAACATACTAGGAGGCTCTAAATAAAAAAGAAAGTATCTGTACAAGATATTTAAGAAGCTGCAATATGAACTGCTGTCCATACCTTAATAAAAACTGCAAGGGGGATACACAGTCCAGAGCAGGACATATTTTGGCACACTTAAGTTTCAGGCTTTTCTTCTTCTTCTTCTAGTTTGATAATATTGCTTGGGAGTCTACTCAAATGTTATTATTTGCTGTTACTGTGAATCTCCCCACAAAAGATACTACATATTTTTTTATAATTATAATTACCATAACAGTTTATCTCCAAGGAAAGGCCACTCAGACAGAAAAGCTACCCTCCTTGCTTTCTCCTAAAAAGAGTATCTGTATATTTACCTATCTATGTATATGTGTGTATGTGTGTGTGTATATACAAATCCCACATGAATGAAGACCAAATAATCGAGACCAGAAAACCGAAATGTCACAATCCTGAAACACTAAAACCCAAAATACCAAATATGAACGCACAAACTGCACATAAACCCACTTCAAAAAACAACGATATAAAACAGAAAACATAACA